>NC_046665.1:18392270-18405857 GCF_010883055.1 Belonocnema kinseyi | reverse complement strand
CTATGCTCTATTGAGGTGCTGCCCTCGCGGTACTACGTAGTCGAATTCTTGTTTTCCCATTCTTCGTAAAATATGACGGTAAAGCAGTAGAAAGATTTTTTGAGGTTAGAAAAGTTTGACATGTATAACTACATTTTTTTCAGATCTGTAACTTGAGCCAGGTTTTCGGTACATAGTCTTTTTTTTAACTATAAAAAAAGTTTTTTTGAAAAATAAAATTTTTAATTAAAAAAAAAAGACTATTATAGAAAGAAATTTCGCGATAAACAAGTGCTGAAAATATTTTTTTCACAAATATATTTTTTTAATTGAAATAATCAAATATTTATACCAAAGAAACAACTTTTTGAATGTTTAAAGTTTTTAAACATTATTGTTTAAATTTCAAATGAAAATGTACATAGTATTTTGTAAATTACAAATGTTCTTCCGAAAAATCGAAATGTTATTAAAAAAAATTAAAAAGAAACTTTGAGATAAATTAATGCTGAATTGAATCCTGTAAAGTTTGTTTGGAAAATGGGATTAGGTTCGAAAAAAAATCAGAGAGGAATTTTTTTCTGTTTGGGTCACACGTGTTTTTTATATTAATCTGTCTATACAATTTTTGTATAATTATTTTAATTCTTTATTTAAACAATAATTTTTAACAATTTGAAAATTAATTAAAAATTTATTTGATAAAGATATTTTATTCTCACATTTTTAATAAATAAATAACATTGATAGAGAAACAATTTTATTTGGGGAATTTTATTATTTGGAAATTTTAAAATTCGGTAATATTATAAGCTGTTCAGGAATTTTATTATTCTGGACAGAGAGAGTTTTACCAAGTCGGGGATTTTATTTTTCCGGATATTTCAGCCTTCCCTATAGAAATATAGAAATTTTGATCTAATTATAATTTCGGCGTTCGATCTTGTCGATTTTTCCCTAAAGTATTAATAACAAAATTTTATATATTTTTTTGAAATCACAATGTTAAAGATAATCTCAATTAAAAATTTTTAAATTCGTCGCAGTCCAATTTTTATTCTTGAGTCTTGGCAAATTTTCCTAATGTATCTCAGTCACTGGTAAACGAGGGTGATTTTCTGAGAAAATAAGTTATCAAAATTCATTTTCAGTATACAGACTTATTGTTTGAGTTTTCAGAATTTTCGTTATAAATTATAGGTTAGGTCAAAAATAACATTATGAGATTTAAAATTATTACAACGCGAAAAAGTGTATGGTATGGCAGTATTTATGGCAGTATTTATATGCGTCTTCATATTCTAAACTGTCTACATTCTCATCGTGACACTCGCGCTGCGCGCTCGGTTTCCGACAGAAATTTGTAAACAGGTTTTTGTTGGATTTTTTTCTCGTAATTTTCGTCGTTTTTCCACGCATTTTTTTATTTTATTTTTTTTCAACGTTATTTTTCACGAATAAAACAAAAAGTATGCGTCCTATCAAGCAGTGATTCTTAACGAAATTCTAGATCTTTTTTGGGATAACCATTTTTGTTGATTCATTTTTTTTCGTATCCTACATAGTTTGTCCACAAAATGGATTTTTTTATTTTCCATTATTTTTTGTATAATCAAAATTTGAATTTTCGATTTTTGAAGAAAATACAAAAATTGGTTATAATAAACTTGTAGTGCTTACAAAAAGAAATGTTTGTCTTCTCTTGACTTTTTTTCATATCGTGCGTTTTTTGGCTTCAAATTTTGAATTTCGGTTGATTGAGAAAATTTTGAAAACGTTACAACTCTGAGAATTTTCTTTCTATCGAAAAAAGTCATGACGATAAATTGTTTGTTCTTTTTGATACTATAAATATTCGTACATAGAATTTTTAAATTCAGAAAAAATTTGTCTCAAAAATTTTCAAAATGCGCTCACTTTTTGAATTTTTATAAAAAATGGCTGGTTCACGAACTCGTCCTTTCTTTTAGGACCTAAAAAAATTGTGCCAAAGATGAATTTGATCCGTTCATTTTTTTCGAAAGTTATCGTGTTTACGGACAGACGGACGGACAGACGAACAGACAGACAGACAGACGCCATCGTGAAAACCTGATTTTCGGATTCAGGGGGTCTCGAAACGTGGAGATCCGTTGAAAAAGTGTGATGTCAAATTTCCGACAATTCTAATACTTTCTCAATCATGAATGAAGAGAATGTAAAAAGGCGAAAATACACCATTTTTCATGCTCATTTGCAAGCCAGCGAGTCACTTTCTTACTTATTAGTCGCTTCTTTTGAAAGTCGATCCTCTGCTTTCAGTTTTCTTTTTGAAATATAGCTTGAATTCAACGCATTTTAAATTCAATGTTTTCAGCTGCATTTAGATTGCAGTCTACAAAGGTTTTTTGTTTTAAATATAAATTAATTAAATCATTTTATTTATTTTTCACGATTGTAATTTATAACTTCGAAAATTGAACAATTGTAGCTCAAACATGAAAAAGTAGAATAATTTCAAATTTATAGAGGTTCTGTTATGTATATTGAACTATTAAAACCTCTGACCTTTTTTAAGGTTTCTTAAAACTCGTTTGAAAACTTTTTAAAAACAATTTTGGTTATGATTTCTTAATAAAAAAATAAGTACTATTTAGTCTCCAGAACAGCAATTTCAAAAATATTTAAAGCCTTAATAGTTGAGACATTTTAAATTTGTAGTCTTCAGCATATTGATTAATTTCAAATTTAAAGCTATTTAAATATCGTATACTTTAGGTAAATTGGAAAGTAGGACTATTAAAAATTAGGAGTGATCGAAAGAACTGAAGAAATGTTTGGTTTAAAAAGCTATTTAAGAAGGTTCTTTTTCAGGTTTTATTTATTTTTTGATCATTTATAACCCCCACATGTTTTTTGTAAGAAAATAACGCCTGATTTTTGTAAAAATTAAAAAATATATGTTAAAGGTTCGCTTAAGGTCATTTTTCTTCAAAAAGCTTCTTCCTGAATAAATTCACTCTTATTGTTTCCGATTTCGTTCTGTCACTCACTCAGGGATCGTGTTTTTCATAGAAAACATTGAAATCTGGTTTTTTCACGTTTATAAAATTATAATTAAAGGTCACTCAGGGTAATTTTCTGTGCAAAATATTAATTTATAATGAATATTTGTCACACAATAGAACGGATTTCTTCGCCCAAGGTGCAAACGCAAATTGTACTATAGTAGAAACAAGTACAAAAATGTAGAAAAAAGCCAAATTTTGTAAAGAAAACAAACCTTTGCGAACCTATAAATACTAATCTTACTCCCCAAAAGATTTAAAAAAATCTCTTCAAAACACTTTTATTGCAGCAGTTGAATTGAAGAAAAATATTGTTTATAAAAATAATAATAGTACAAGTTTTACATACAATTCTTAAAATAAAAAATATGCCCGTTTCGCGGGCACATTCTCAGCGCGCGCTGTTCGCGCGGCTCGCAAGTTTAAGCGTGCCTAAGACGCGCGACGGTTGCCTTTCGCGATTCGCATTTGGAATGCTTCAATACAACTTTATCCAAAAAAAATCTCTTTTAGATGGCAGTATTTTTATGCGTTTCGATATTCTGAATTGTCAACTTAATAAAGTATGGCCAAAGATTAAGTTTCTCAAAGCTCTGAAGGCTTTGAGGTAAACATTCTCATCATAACACTCGCAGTGTGCGATTTCGTCGGTTTTGCTTCGGGTCGAGATCGTGATTCGATACCCGTGCTCGGTTTTCTCTCGGCTCGGGAAGTCGATATATCGGCTCGGGATCTTGTTGGCTTTTTGATCCTCCTTCGCCAGATGTGTGTCTGTGACGTGGCGAATAGCGGTTCTCAGTAATGCAAGATGAAAAACGAGGTTTAAAATGATATATAGAACGCAAACCGATTTTGGATTAGTTTTTTTTTGAAAATTCAGGACTAAATTCTCTAAAAACAGTTGAGAGTCGATTTGTTATTTTTTTTGTTTATTTAATTTCTATCTTAATACAAATAGCGAAAAGTGTTGAATTTTTGCCTTTAATGTTTTATTGCCGCAGAAAAAATTGATTTTATACTTCAGATCACTTTATTTCAACGCAAAGCGGTATAAGAAAAAAGAAAAAAAATGTTAGCTTGCAAAGGTTATTGTTATTAGCGGACTTTAATAACAAATTATCTACATTAAGAATATTTTTTGTTCAAGTATATTCCCAGTGTAAAATTGCTTGCTTTTATTGTTTGCATGATACGTGACCATCAAAATTTAGAATAAAATGTCATTAATGACTTCTATAAACAAATTCTATAAACAAATGTACATCACAGAAATTAATAGGCAGCAAACAAAATTTTTTTCGTCTACTCTTATTGTAATGATATCACCGATTATATTTTCTGTAAGAATTAGACTATCCATTGATATTTTTTTATTTGATAAGCCAAATATATGAACAAATTTTTATTGTAGGAGTTTGAAGCAAAATAAAATCGATTTTTGTTATAATTTTATTGCAATTCTATATTCTGAAACTATTTTGTCATGCATTAATATTTGCTCATTTTATAAACAAATTATATAAAAAATGCACATTTTGGGCGTTTTGAAGCAGGAATAAATCGTTTTTTCATCTGACCTTGCTCAAATCGTTCATAAATTTAGTTAGGCATTTGTTAATTTTACGAACAATTCATATAAACAAATGCACATTTTCGGCGTTTTCCAGCAAAAATAAATCGTTTTTTATCTGACCTTGTTCAAATCATATCCACATATTTAGTGACGCATTAACATATGTTAATTTCACGAAAAAATCATGGAAACAAATGCACATTTTCGGCGTTTTCAATAAAAAATAAATCGTTTTTTCATCTGATCTTGCTCAAATCATATTCCCAAATTTATTTGTGCATTATTATTTGTTAATTTTACGAACAAATTATAGAAACAAATGCATATATTCGGCGTTTTCAAGCAAAAATAAATCGTTTTTTCATCTGATCTTGCTTAAATCATATTTACAAATTTAGTTATGCATTAACATTTATTAATTTTACGAACAAATTATATAAACGAAGTTTACGTACATATTCAGGTTGAGTATACTCATGATTTTATTTTAAATTCGTATTTTGGGTTAAATATTTAAGCATTCTAGTTAAATATTTATAATTTTTGTTAAAAATTCATGTTTTTGGTTGAAAATAAAACTATTCCATTTTTTGTTGACAGCTGATGTTTTTAGTTTTAAATTTAAAGATTTTGTTGAAAATTGATAATTTAAATTAAAAATTCGATTATGTATTTAGTTGATAATTCATTTATTTTGTTGAGAAATATTCTTTTTTTTTGGTCGAAAATTAACCTTTTTAGTTTATGATTCATTATTTTAGTTAGAAATTTGTCAGCTTAGTTGAGAAGTGATTATTTAAACTAAAAAGTAAACCATTACATTTTTGGTTCAAATCGATATTTTTTAATTTAAAATTTAACTATTCCGTTCAAAAATCATGTACTTCGTTAAAAAATAGTATTTTTTGGTGCAAGGTTATTCTTCTATGAAAGTTGATCTTCTTGTCTACAAATTCCTCTTTAAGTAGTTTTATTTTCAACCAAAAAGATGACTCTTTGGTTGAAATAAAACTCCTTTATTAAAAATTAAACTTTCTTGTTAAAAATGCATATTTTTGTTCAAAAATGCATGTGGTCCAGTTGCGTATTCATTACTTTAGTTGAATATTCATCATTTCAGTTGAATATCCATCCCTTCCTCTGAAAATTTTTTGTTTCAATAAAAAAACATTTTTTCCCTGGGAATTGAAGTATTATTTGTTGACAAAAATCAAATTTTGTAGAAAACGAAGGTAAGAGCACAAAAATTAATGAATTATTCCCACAATAGTAATTCTTATAAATAATATTAATATTGATAAAAAAATGTAATTATTTTATTGAAAACCCGTTTATTCGAGGTAGAAATGTCTTTTATAACTGAACATTCAAGTATTCACTTTAAAGAGTTAAAGGTTTCTAGTTGCAAATTTATCTATTATTATTTTATTTTTTACAAATTTAACTATTACTTTAAAAAACGTTCTTCTTGGTTGAAAATTTATCTTATAACACAGCCACACAAAAAAAATAAGTGTGCAGATCTGGTAACAAGACACACGTATTCCTATGGATTTTGGGGCGCCGAATTCAAATTCGGTATCAAAAATCACCCATTACGTCATGGTTGAGCCATAACCTCAAAAAATGACGAAAAATCATGCACTGAGGCAAATAAATTTCAAAATAATGCCAGTGATGCAAATTTTCACTTCAAAAACATGTCGACAACTGTGAAGGATCAACCCTTGTCTGATATCAACTTATTTAACATAACTTTACCCAACACAACCTGACCTCACCTAACCTGAAATAACAGAAATTTATTGAACTAAACGTAAAGCTCTGGAAGCATATTTTCCCAGTAGCAAATGTGTGCTACATCGAATGGGTCAACTCAAGCCTAACCTGGAAATAAATCTAACCAAGCCTAACCTAACCTAACCTAACCTTACGAAACACAATTAAACTGATTGTTTTGTCCCGTTGTGTTTGCGGTACGTTTGAATCAGCTTGGGCTTAACCTGCAAAGAGGTCAAACCTATCCTAACCTAAAAAAACCTGACCTAACCTAACCTAACTTAACTTCACGTAACACAATTAAACTCATTGTGTTGTCCCGTTGTGTTTGCGGTACCGTTTCATTCAGCTTCGGCTTAATCTACATAGAGGTTTAACCTATCCTAACCTAACAAAACCTGACCTAACCTAACCTAGCCGAATGAAATTCAAAAACACGTGTAGCTATGTAAGCGTACGGATTAGCTTTTATGATTGTTAGAATTACCCTTTTTGTTAGGGCAGGTATACGCTCGAAGTTATAAACCGCACGTGTTGGAGTCATAAAATGCGACTCAAGAGATAAATTTATATCTTCAAGGCATAAAAACTGGTCTCCAAGACGTAAAGTGAAGTCTGGCTCCGTCTCAAAACTGAGACATGCTCAAGTCGACCTTTTTGACTTCAGCATGTCTGGATTGGGGACAATTCAAGTCGAACTCAAGTCAAAGCATTTTTATTTGGGTAAAAGTATATTATTTTGATTCTTAAAGAATAGTTAAATAGTTTAATAGATATTTAAAAGTTCCGAAAAATTTCCAAAATAATTCGAAAATATTTGAAATAACTTAAGGGCATGTGATACTTCGTCGTTTGGTCAATCGGGTACAGTTCCCCGGGCTTTTTTCCACAAAAATGACAATTTTTAAAAACTGAATTCGGAGATGCTATAAAATATCATATCGGATGTCCCAGGACTCATTTTTGAGGGATAATAACAAAAAAATGTTATTGTGCTAAGTAAAAATTTTATGCACTTAAATTATTTTGAGGCTAGAGTCGTTTTTCAGTTCTGTCATTCTCATAATTTGTAAATTATTTCTGAAAAAACCGTTTTTAATTGCCTATAAACAACGTTAGTTTCAGGACATTAGTTAATATGTTTATTTGTAAGTCTAAAGTTTTCGCCCAAAAATATTGTGTATTTTGGAAGTAACGCTCGAGAGAATTGTAACACACATAACTTCGAAATATACACACACGTTCTCAGCAAAATCAAATTTTTTTGGAATTAACTCACAAAAAGGTATTTACAGACGTGCGTTAGCATGTTCGCTATCATGCTCCAGATTTTGAAGACGAAATATTTATTAATCTAGGAAAAGGGCCGGGGAACCTAGCACTGATAAAATCGATACTAATTTCTAAGCGCCATGCAAATTAATCAAATTCAGCAAAATTAAACTTTTTTGAATTAACCGACAACAAGTGTACAGGGAGGTCCGTTAGCATGTTCGCTATCAATTCCGAAATTGTTAAAACAAAATATTTATTATTCTAGAAAAAAGGTGGGGGAAACTAAAACTGGTAAAATCGATAATTTTCTAAGTATCACATGCCCTTAAAAGAAAATTGATACTTTTGATGATTTTGAAATTAAATGCTGACTTTTTATTTTGAAAAATTACATAATTTTAAGAGGAGTTATAAAAGTATGGGACCACTGAAAAAAATCCCGGAAGAGATGACTGAAAAATCCCAAACAAAGTAAATCTCCGGCACCTGAATAATAATTTTATAAAAATTTTATTTAAAAAATCATTTAAAAAACAGGTGCGCTTTGAAAGAAAAAAATGTTCTGCCTAAATTTTCTTCATACCTACATAATAAAATTTTTTGAACAAACTTTGCAGGATTCAATTCAACAACGATTTAAATCGAAATTTATTTTATTTACTTTTTTTTATTAATAAAAAATTCGATTTTTCAGAACTTTTTTGTATTTAAAAAAAATACTATGCACATTTCCAAACACAATTTTTCATCCAGAAATATATGTTCGATTATTGTATTTTCAATAAATAATATTTAATAAACAATTTTTTAATTGTTAAAATTGAGGAATTTTCTAGTTCGGATATTTTATAATGCAGCAATTTTCTTTTGGGATTTTTCAAATTCGGTAATATCTTATTGTCTGAAATTTTATTTTTTTGAATTTTTCAATTATAGTTTTATATTTCGGGACTTTTATAAGTTCGGGAATTTTATTATTTGGTTATTTTGCAATTCACGAATTTTACAGTGGAATGGAAGCTTCTAATGTGTCCTCTAAGGGTTTACATTTTTCTTACACCTTCTCTATTCCTTTACACACCCTCCACACACTTACTTGGTGGTGGAAGGAGGACCTACAGTTTAAGGTGGGTTCCGAACCACCAAGAGCAACAGCCTTAAGTACTTAGAGAAAACCTTTTTCTCTAGAGGTACCGGTCCCACGACTCTCCGGAGATGAACAACTCCCTTGGTAGGCTGGTGTTCACCGCATGGGCCACCGAGACTCTTCCAGAGTGCGAGGCGGGAATCGAACCCGCAAGCCGAAGGAGTGGGTCCAAAGCCTACGCTTTAGCCCCCACGACCATCGTCCCACTACGAATTTTAGTGTCGGGAATTTTATTTTTCGGGATTTTTCAATTGCTTTTTCCGAAAAATAAAATTGCCAACACCGTAAAAATTCCATATATTATAACATTGTCGAAATATAAAAGTCCCAAATTGGAAAATTCTCGACAATTTATAATCTTACCGAATTTAAGAATTCTCGACAGAATATTTCCTAATTATACAATGTCCGGACTAGAAAACTACCTAATTTAAACAATTAAACAAATTGGCTGTAAAAATATATATTTTTTTAATAGAATATTAAAATATTTATACAAAAGAAAAAAATGTTTTAATGTTTAAAAATTGTTTAAATTATTGTTTTAATTTAAAATAACAATAATTGAACAGATGTATTTTTGGATGAAAAATGTTGTTTGAAAACGTGCATTGTATTTTTGTACATTACAAAAAACGCTCGCAAAAATAAAATTATTATAAAAAAATAAATAAATAAAAAAAGTCGCGCTAAATCAGTCTGAATTGAATTCTGCACAGTTCGTTTCAATTGAAGCTCGCTTGTTTCAAATTTATTTTTGTATAACATTTTTGTATAATTATTGTTATTTTAAAATAAAACAGTAATTTAAATATTATAGATTAAAAAAAATTTCTATAATAAAAATATTTAATTATTGTATTATTGATAGTGATGTATTATTATTCGAGAATTTTCAAATTTGATAATATTGTAAACTGTACAGAGTTTCATTATTCTAGAATTTTTAAATTCTGGATTTTCAGATTTCAGCATTTTATAATTTCGGACAGTTTACAGTGTCGTGAATTTTACTTTTCGGGATTTTTCAGTCATCCTAAAAATATTTAAAAAATTATAAAAGATTTATAAAATTGTAAAAAATATATAGAATGTAAATGATAAGAAATAATTTTAGAATTAGTGGAAAATATACGAAACCGTAATATAAATTTCTCATCAACTTTTATTTGTGGTATTTATTAAAATAACCATGTTTTGCAAAGTTATATATGTAACAATATTTTAACTGGCAATTTACTTTCAATCCAAATGATTCTTTTCCGAGCTAAGTTACCATCATTGCGCCTCGAGGGGCCTACTGAGAGTTGCCTATTTGCTGGGGAAGCGGAAGCACCGCAGAGCCCCTGTCGGTGGTATGCGCTGATAGTCGTTAGATGAGTGTTTAAAGTTTACATGCGATCAGCTGTGATTCTGAATCAAATTTGAAATTATCACGATAATTATAATTGTGCTTTTGTGCTGTGCTATCTACATTTGAAAATAATACAAACAGTGATAAGGTGAATATTCGGTCTGCTGAATTAGACTGATCTTTCGTTCTCAAGCACAAACTTTATATGTCGGTTTCATTGATTATGACTTGTGGACGATAAAAATGGCCGTTTTAATAAAAGAAATAAATTCTCGGTCATTTCTGGGTGTTTCCCGGTTCGCAAACATTTTTCACGGCCAATGAAGTTTAAAAAATCAAACTATATTCTAAACATTTTTCCATATCAAGTAATAAACAATAAACAACAAATTAAAGAATTCAAAGCGGAACCTAGAAGCTAGAAACATAAAAAATTGAAAAATAATTTTTTTAACTTAACAGTTCTTAAACTAGAAATTAAATTATTTTTATTTTAAATAGTCTAGGCATCCTTCAAAAGCCTTACAATTTTATTTCAAAATCTTTAAAAATCTAGATGTGGTTTAACATTTTTCCAAATTCAAAATTATTTTTGAATTTTTTGTCAGAACTTTTAAATTTATCTAAAAATGAATTGAATGTTGTCTATAACTTTTAGAAAATCCTGCAAAAAAATTTAATTTGAATTTATAAATGACAATAGAGCATTTATTATTTATAAAAATATTATGAGATATTTAGAAGTTTTGGAAAGATTCGAATTAAATTTGGAACTTGAAATAATTTGAAATACTTACAGCCAAATTTAAAATAAAATTTAGATTTTTATAGGTTTCAAGCAAAAATCTAGAATTTTTTTAAGAATTGTGAAAGACTACAAAAGAATAAAGATTTTCTTAAGATTCTTAGGAAAACTGAAAATTATTTTTCACTTTAAAAAATTATTGGGATAGAAAGTAATTTTAAAACGTTTAAAAACTTCTACATATATCTTAAAATGACTTACATTTTTCTACAAATGATAAGTTTTCAATAGTTATTTATGAGTAAAAATTTAACAATCTTAAATTAACAGTCTTAAATGAACAGTGGAATATTGCTAAATATTAAATACTTATTCTTTTTCTATATTAAGAAATTTCAAATTAAACAGGATATAAATTAAATAATTTAGACTCACAATATTTTAAATTTAATAAAAACCTTCAATTATGACTACATTATTATGGATTTATTTTAAAGAGAAAAGTAATAAAACGCACATTTACATTTTTTAATAGATGAACAAATTAATAGAAATAATATATTAATACATTTATTTATTAAATTTAATATTAAAAAAATAATATAAAGGAATACCTGAAACTCTGAATTAAAAATAAGTTATTGATAAATCATGAAAATTTTTATTTAAAAATGAAATTATCGGAATAAATGATATATTAATTTCAATTCTTATCAAGACTTTCGATTGAAACAGTTATAGTCTGGAAATTCTCAAATTTTGAACGGATCTAGAATTGTTTGGTTAAATCAATTATTGTTCAGATTTAATTATTTTAAAAACTGTTAAAATCGTACTTGGGCTCATTTTTGTTCTGAAAATTCGTAAAATTCCCGGTTTCCCGGTCTGGCAACCACCCTGTTTTTATAAAAAAACCTTCGATTTTCAAAACTTCTAATTTTTAATCTTTTTTAACCATTAAAACTGCATTTTAAAATTCTTTGAATTAAAATATATGCTTAAAAATTAAAAGAATCAAAATGGGAATTTTTTAAAGTGAAAGATTTTCGAATTGAGCATTCTAAGCTAATTGATATAATAATTTATAAAAATCACAATCTAGGAAATTATTTTAAAACGGTTGAAATCACAGTTAAACAAAATTTGTATTCTAAAAATTTTGTAAAATTCCCGGTCAAAAAATAAATTTACTGTCATTTCCTGGTTTTCCAGCTTTCCCGGTCCAACGGCCATCCCTGACATTGAATGCAAATATTACAATTCCTATCTTCAACTGATGCATTTGCTAAGTCAATACAATCCATTAAAATAGATTTAGCTGCTCTTAACCCTTCAGTTTTCGATTGTTCTCGAAGAACAGCACGTACGGCACACGGGTGATCAGCAAGTTCTGAATAAGTTAGATTGTAGGAAGAAACTTTTAATTGTTTTCCAGATTCTTTATTTTAAACAAATTTGCGACTGATAAGCCCTTTGCATACAAATCTTTTGCAATTTGACTATCGGAGGGTTTTCCCCATTCTTGCTCTAGATTTGTCTTACGAATGACACTGGCTTGAATTCTTTCACTAATAGCGTTTATTTGGATTTCCTCTTGTCTGATACCATGCATTATAGACTAAGCCTTTTCCTTTTTAATAGTTCCTTTATGAAACTCAATCCCATGCTTTATAGACTCAAATCCAGTTTTTATTATAATATTCATAATGAGCTGTCAATGTAAATAACCATACTGAGGTTATGTTTACACAGGCTTAAAGAATTTATGTGCATTTGAAAAGTTATAATTACCGTGTGCCTATTTTAAAATTTCTTTCTGGATTAGAACTTTTGAAATAGTAAATATCTACTTTCGCTTTTTTATTTATAAATCTATATATTTATAAAAGTATTCTAAAGTAATATCAGTGTACACATTATTTGAATTTCTATCTAACGAGAATTTTCGTTAGCTGTCGCTCCGAGCGCCAGCAGTCATATCCGGTATCGGCTCAAGATCAGGTCCGCAGCGAATAGCGCTCCGACTGGTTGTTGACAAAATATATCGATGGGACTTCGTGGGTTCTATCTACGGATGGCGGTGTGTAGAGGGGAAGTGACTTTTTTCGCCAGATGCGCCGTCTATATTTATGGCGGGCAAATAAGCCCGCGTAAATATATTATAAACGTATACGTTTATAATATATTTGCTACTGCCCACCCGAGTAAAAATGCTTCGACTTGAGTTCTACTTCGTTACGTCTTGAGTTCGTTTCCAAGACATCGATGTCTGGCTGCGTTTTAAAGCTAAGTCGAGAGATAGGCCTTTGTCTTACTTTCATGGCCACGACAGTTAAAACAGCGTTTAATTGTCTCAAGCCTAGCCATGTCTTGGCTAAGACAACGCTTACTTGCCTTAAGACAAGCCTTGAATTGGCTCAGATGGTCGAAACTTTTTCAGCTCATAAATGAGATTAAAATTGTTGAATGAAAAATTTGTAATTATTAAATTTGTTATTTTTCATTTAAAAATTCAGATTCTGTTGGTCTGAATGAGTATAAGTTATAAAAATTTTCTTCAAAAATATAAAAATTGTAACTTTCTAGAAGTATCTCCTAAGCCGTTAGAAATACGTAAAAACAAATCATATCATCGGTATCATCGTCAAACAAGTATAATACAAATGAAAATCTGTGAATAAGTTGTTT
>NC_046665.1:18388341-18392170 GCF_010883055.1 Belonocnema kinseyi | reverse complement strand
AGCGAAATCGCGGTAAAATTTTAGCCACAACCACGTCTCACAACCGTGAGATAGGTGGTTACAGTCTGTAAAGGAATCAATACGACGTTCCAGCAAAAGCCTCGTGCACCGCAGGCGCAAAAAATGCATCAATTTTCAATTAATTGGAATAAAAGAAGAACCAGGCCATTTTTCGAAAAAAGCTTTCAGCTCAGTCCTGTATTTAAGCATTTATGTTCTGTGGTTGAAATAAGATATCATACAATTCAGAATTGTAAGAGGAAAGCTTGTCAGAGTAATGCATGGGCTAATTTTCAAGCCTGAGGAAGCGCCTTAATGAGCATCGCCTTCCTTGCTCCACACATCGACACATTATACGGCCACACGAGGCCAGCAGTTTCTTGAAAATACATATGTTGAGCGTGCTTTTCACAAGAGATAGGTGTATTACTTAATTTTTCAATTTTAAGAAACAGACGATAAGCTGCTGCTGTACATGTTTTTTGTACATGTGTACCGTTTGAGGTTTAATGTTTGAATTTAAAGGATCAAAATGATATTCAAAGAATTTAAATAAATTTATAATCTTTGTTAATTTCAATCTTAAGTAATACCCAATTTTTTAATTAGAAGAAACAGAAGAATTTGAAGGACTCAAAAGAATGCAAAGAATGATAAGGAATTCAAAGAATCCTAAATTATTGCAAGAAGATCAAATAATTTTTCATAATTTCAATTTGTCAGTTTTAATCTCCACTCTCCAACAAGAAAACCATGTTGGCCTGTGTTTTTTTTATAAATTTCGAACGCGAAAGTTGCACATTTTCAGAGATTAAAGTATACAAAATGTATGAATTAATTCCAGCCTGATTGAGTATATTGAAAAAGAATTTCAGCGGCCACCTTCTCGTACGGCGTGCAACACTATGATTATTAGCTTTTTTTCAAAAGCATCGGTAGCATTCAGGCTTCTTTGTAACCTCGGTCACATTAGTATTGTGGTGGGCCGATGCCAGTAAAAGATCGCCTGATTTCGAGTTGCGGCGCGGTTAGGAAACACAGCGGGTAGTGCCTTCCCCCTCCATGCTACCTTCTCCGCTTCTCGTCGTTCGCCGTAGAACGATCAACTCACATTTAGCATGAATTTTCCTTCACACTTTACCCAGACTTAGGATTGGCAGACAAATGTAAAAAAAATTTTTTGTGCAGGCGTGTTTAAAAATTGATGGGAAATATGTATTGTCAATAATATAATACTAGAATATAAGTAAACTAATCTAATTAATTTATCAGCTAGAGTTCATACATAATAATAATTTCATATTATTTAACCAAATATTATTTCAATTAGGCAAAATAAATATTGAAATTAGCTACATACGAGTATTTCCCTCTCACACATATCAGCTATTTATTTTACTTTAAACTAAAATCAACTTTTTACTGAAACTTGGTAAAATATTAATTTATAAACGAACTGGTAAAACTTGCGTGAAACCTGACGAACGAACTCAAAGCTATTTATGAATCCGACTTAGAATGTCAAAATTGCATCGATAAGAAATTGTTCTTTTTCGATGATTTCTTTTCTCTTTGTTGCTGCACTCCTTATTTCGATGTGGACTACGATCTGCATTTCTTTAAAAATCATGATTGAATTGAAAATGTTCGGACACATACAACTACGCGCAAAACAGATGATTGTGAAGCGTACCATTCAAAATTAAACGCTGAATTTTACACGCCTAATCCGAATATTTTCAATTTAATCAAGATTTTTCAAGGAATGCAGATAGAAGCCTGCATCAAAATGATGAATGCAGCAACAAAGAGAAAAAAAATCATCGAAAAAGAACAATTTCTTATCGATGCCATTTTGACATTCCAAGTCGGATTCATCAATCGATTTAAGTTCGTTCGTCAGGTTTCACGCAAGTTTTTACCAGTTTGTTTATAAATTAATATTTTAACATGATTCAGTAAGAAGTTTAGTTTAGTTTAAAGTGAAATAAATAGCTGAAATGTATGAGAGGGAAATATGTAGCTAATTTCCATATTTAATTCGCTTTATTGAGATAATATTCGGTTAAATAATATTTAATTATTATCAGGTATGAACTCTAGCTGAGAAATTAATTAGATTAGTTTATTTATATTCTAGTATTTTATTGTTGACTATTTAAAATTTTTTAAATTTATCTGCTATATCATCAGAGATTGTACCTTACCGACAGTAGATCAACCCTCCAAACCATGAAGGCAGAAAATCTACACAATATCGATCAAGTTAAGAATCTTCAATAACAGAAAAATGCTTAACGTATTAATAAGACTAGAAGGAAAATAATATTTTTAAATTAAAATTATTTCTTGAAAAAAACATCCCACTCCATCTTCACTCCATTGGGAAACAATAAAAATGTTGACAATACATATTTCCCATAAATTTTTAAACACACCTGCATACAATTTTTTTTACATTTTGCTGCCAGTCCTAAGTAGGGTAAAGTGTGAACTAAAATTCATGGAAAATGTCAGTTGATCGTTCTACGGCGTACGACGAGAAGCGGAGAAGTTAGGAACATGGAGGGGGAAGGCAGCACCCGCTGTGTTTTCTGACCGCGCCGCAACTCGACATCAGCCAAAAGATCTACTTTGTTTTTCTTAGGAGCATAAGAAACTAACGTTAAATCATGCGTAAAAACAAACTGCGAGGAACCAACGTTACTTCTACTTTCAGAGTCGACGTAATTTCTCTCTTATCTTTTTTTATTTTCGCTACAGATCTTAATTTATTTTCATTTTTTCCATTTTTGAAAGAGTGGCACGAACGTAAACCAATTGTCCATCGTTAGAGTTCGCCGAATTTCACTGATATCAGTAATTTCTACTAATTTACGCACGAAGTATGTTGGTACAGAGGCACTACCTTCTGGATTCACTTTTGCTACATATATGATTGCGGCAATCATATAAAAAGTCTGAGAGTCGTTCATCATAATGATTTTCAAGCCTTATTTATCGGGTTTATTTTTTATATATTTACGGAAACGGTACTTGCCTCTATAAGGCACTAGTTGCCCGTCGTCCCACAGCTCTCTAATTAGAGCCAACCTGCCTGCAGTATTGCGCTGTTGTATAGTTCAGCGTTTCTCAAACTTTTTTCCCCTCTGGTTTTATGGGCAACGCTATCGGTCCTGAGCCTCTCTGAAACATTTAAATCGACTTTTTTTGTTATTATAAGATGTGTACCTCGTCCATATATCTATTTTTAAAGCCCGAGCGCGCATCTACCTACCAAATTTCGGTGTAAAATTTTAACAGAGCACTCTAGAAATGTTATACTTTCGATTTGCATTATAAAAAAATCGATTTTTTCATCCATCTATATAAGGATATCCCCTTAATTTTATTGTTTACTTGTATTATCGTAGAATTTATCCTTTTCTATTTTTCATTATTCTATAATTTCAAAAGCACAAGATTTCTCAACAAAAAAATAAACGTACATGCATACCATTACAATAAATGTTTATAGAGTTTAAAATAGAAATAAGTAATTATTTATGCAAAATAGACTTACTTATACATATAATGGAACTCCTACCCTACGAATACCACTTCTATCAAATCTTTGCTTGGCACGAAATTACCGTACGTTATCAGCACACAAGCGCTAAATTCGCAACAACTCGAACTTTGCATTGGATTTCCTTGCAGGAAAAGACGCAACTGTCCGACGGTCCTTAGCCAGTGATCCCAGATCTGAAACGAGACGTGGTCCAATACTATGACACGTCTATGTCCGTGTGAATATGGTAGGAGACGATATAAATGCCTGGGTTGCGCG
>NC_046665.1:18387161-18388241 GCF_010883055.1 Belonocnema kinseyi | reverse complement strand
AATGATCTACAAAAAAAGTCAAATTTCAAACAAAATACATGAATTTTCAACGAAATTATTTTATTTTAAAGTCAATAAAACGAATTATCTACAAAAAGTTGAGTTTTTTCAGCGAAAAATATGAGTTTTCAATCAAAGAGTTAAACTTTCAACCATATAGTTAAATTTTTAACAATAATTATAAGACCTGGTTGAAATATGAACTGTATATATTCTTAGGCTTAAAAGTCGATTATTTCACTAAGAGTTGAATTAATTTGTAAAAAAATACTGTTATTTTAAACAAGGTGTTATAATTATGGTTAAAAATTTAACTATTTGGTTGAAAGTTTAACTCTTTGATGGACTAATACGATTCACAGGATACAGTTTAACCAAAAATGGAATAGTTCAATTTCCAGATAAAAGCTGTGATAAAAAATTGAATTGAACAACGAAAAAAGCGAATTTTCAACGGAATTGTTAAATTTTCAAGGGAAAAGGTGAATTTTCGACCAAGAAAATTAATGATCTACAAAAAAAGACAAATTTCAAACAAAATACATGAATTTTCAACAAAATTATTTAATTTTAAAGTCAAAAAGACGAATTATCTACAAAAAGTTGAATTTCTTAAGCGGAAAATATGAGTTTTGAATCAAAGAGTTAAACTTTCAACCAAATAGTTAAATTTTCAACTACAATTATAAAACCTTCTGAAAAAAAAGACTTTTTTTTACAAAGTAGTTCAACTTTTAGTGAAATAATTGACTTTTAAACCCAAGAAGATGTACAGTTCATATTTTAACCAAACAATTGCATTTTTGACCAAAAATGATACATTTTTAACCAAGAAGATTAAATTTCTACTAAAAAAGGTCAATTTAATTTTAATAAATTTTTAAATTTTAAAGTCAAAAAGAGTATTATCTACAAAAAAGCTGAATTTTTAACCTAATTTAAATGCAAATAGTTCAATTTTTAACTATAATTATGAATCCTTAATACCAGGTGTATACATATGAAACCGGTATTTTTTCAAGAAAAAAACACATTTATTTCAAGAGAATGATAACAAATATTTTATTCAAAGTATGCGCC
>NC_046665.1:18378471-18387061 GCF_010883055.1 Belonocnema kinseyi | reverse complement strand
TTGCGCGCGCAACCCAGGCATTTATATCGTCTCCTACCATATTCACACGGACATAGACGTGTCATAGTATTGGACCACGTCTCGTTTCAGATCTGGGATCAACAGTAACATTTTCTTTGGTGCGATTTCGCACCGGTGTTTCTTCTACGGGTTAATTATGATTACACTGGCTAGGGCAGGACACAGGATTTCTTGAAAATCTTGAAATCCCCCCTCCCCCAAACAAATATAACAAAGCCGCACTCGACGACCACTATTTTTTTTGTAGTATTAAGTTTACCCCTCTGCCACGGGTCTCTCTCTCACACCCATGGACGGGCTGAGGGTTTAAAAACAGGTGTTAAAAAGAGAAATAAAGAGAGTGCAACTGCGACCACCCACCAGCAAGCACAACCGTGCGTTCCCACCGCTCCACACCTTCCCACGTACGTCACACGCGTGTACTCGAACCAAACTCAACCTGTATCTCCCTTTGCCCCATCCGTCCTACGCACTCTTACATCTACCGCCGCACATCTCAGCACTCTCTAAACGGGGTAGAGAACAGTCGTTGTTTTTAATTTTAAGTAATACTTAATATGTGAATTTAAAAAAATTTACAAAGGTGCAAAGAATTCAGCAGAATGAAAACAATTCAAAAGAATACACATAATGCAAACGAATTTAAAGGATTCAGGAGAATTTGACAGAATTCAACTAATTTAAAAGAATTCACAAAATCCGAATGTATTTAAAAAACTCTAACGAAATCTTCCAAATTTTGAAGGTTTTAATATTAACTTTAAACAGTACTTAATTCTTGAATTCGAAAAATTCAAAGCATGAAAACAGTGCAACAGATTACAAAGCATTCTTAAGAATACACAGAATTCAAACGAATTCAAAGGATTCGAAAGAATTGAAAAGGATTTGAAAAAATGCAAAGAATTCAAAAAATTCAAAGCATGAAAACAATGCAACAGATTGCAAAGAATGCTAAAGAGTACACAGAATACTAAGTTTTCAAGTGACAGAAAATAATGAACTTCATTTTTGATAGGATGAGGTATACATAAAAATAAATTTTAAAAATTCATTTTCCATCTTGTCAAAAATGACGTGAATTAATTTCTCTTATTTCAAAAGTCAACATAGTCGATAGTTTTGATTTCTATTGCCACAGACTATGAAGCGATATCTATACTGATCGATACTAACTACTCTGCTGATAATACAGATTTCCTTTAAAATTACTCGTATCATAAATGCAACAACCTACCTTGAGATGGCGTATATTTCTAAACAAGTGTATTTTTTTCAATCTCTCTAATAGCTCAATTGGGAAAGCGCCCGATTGGCAATCAGAAGTTCTGTGATTCGATTCCCAGTAGAGCGAATGTTGGAGGATCTATTTTCAGAAAAATATAATTTAAAAGTTTTTTTTTCATCTTATCAAAGGGAATTTTTTTATAAATTTAACTGTCTAAATTGTGATTTTTGTTATATTGGACACACAGGCAGACTTTTACATCACAGGGTTAAAAATCACACACGTTGTCATTTTAATGTAGATAGGATGACTGCACTTGAAAAACACAGAATTGAGATTGGAAATGATTATGATTTTGTACATCCGAAACTTTTAGGCGTGGATCATTATATTTAGCAACAAGGGGCGAAAGGCGACAATTGCACGATTGTGAAGTTAGCTCCCCAAGCGAAGCGAGGGCAGATATCACATGAGTGAAAGTGTTGCCTCGCCCCGAATTGCACATACACTTTTTCACAACAAATGTATCGAAAATTTGACTTAAGATGCCTGAAACTTCTTTGCGTCTCATTAAAGTTGTTATTCTTTGTTAATACGTAGACAGTGGCAGATATAGGTTAGAATGAAACGATTTCCGAAGGTAGGCTGCAGACAACTGCAGATAAAGTAGAATGTATATACTTTCGATACCGGTTACGGCATATTTTCAACCTTAGACTAGAGTCTAGGATTGAAAACACAAATTTTGACCCGTTACAGGGGTATCGAAAGTAAAATTTTCGATACATGTGTTATGAAAAAGAATATGAATAAACGCTCAAATATTGAATCATATTTATCAAAATAGAAAAAGAGTCTGTTAAACTAAGATTCGGAAACTCCAAATTAACTAATTTCTACAGCTCTTTATGTAATCTTTAAATTCTATATACTCGCCGAACCGCCAAATTGTATGCCATGCAATGCCTTTCATGAACCAAGTATTGAACCGTTCAAAGGCATTAAAACGTCCTTTTTTTTAATGCCAATATATGCGTCCCAATGAACTCGTTGCTACCGGGGTATTTAACGAAATACATGGTAAATAGCTTTATTTATGAGTTAATCATAAATAAATAATGTCAGAAATAAATAAATAAATATATATATGATAATAATAATTAAAAATTCGTGATAAGGACAACCGCAGGATTTCGCCGGGAGCAGGTGCTAATCGGAAAAACAGCACCCGCTCCCAGCGCAATCGCGGTAAAATTTCAGCCACAACCACGTCTCACGACCGTGAGATAGGTGGTCACAATGTGTAGCGGAATCAATACGACGATCCCGCGAAAGTTTCGTGCACCCTGAAAACACGAAGCGACCCAAACACGACCGCCTTCTGCATTTTTCTCGCCAGTGTTTTAGCATATTGTTAACATATTGTTAATGCCGTAAGAGTTACAGAGATGGTAAAAGAGTACTCTTAGTGCCTTTGGATGTAGGTCGTTCCCGCATGAGTTGGACAACTAGATAGTATGTGAGCTAAATGCTCGGGGTGTGCATGACACGCCCCGCAGCTATCATCGGGAATGTCTTGGCTCAAAATGTGGCGACGGTATGTTAAGGTTGAAATGACACCGTCTTGGCATGCAAAAATGAAACCCTTTGTACCAGACTTCAATCCGGGCGATTTAAGGAAAGCAAACGTTAGCTCACAAGACATTGACTGATCCTTCACATTTCTGTGGAAGATAGCGTGCATCCTCTTATCGAGGAGCTGTTCACGAAAGTTTTTCTTTTGTGCTTTCTTAATACTGAAGTTAAGTCAAAGTCTTTCAGCAGCCTCCTCCACTGCTTTGTACAGAAACGCTCCTTTGCCCACTTCTTCGCGATTCCTGACCATTTTTAGAATAGGGTCTCTTCCATTTGCGACTCTATGTGTTGTACCCAGAATAATCCTGTTGTGAAGACATTCAAGACTCAATATTCCGCGACCACTTTGGCGGCATGAGATATACAGTCGCGGAACAGAAGACAGAAAATGCATGATTTTGTTCATGTGCATAACCTTTTTTGTCCCGATATCAAGGGATATGAGCTCATTCTTCGTCCATGAAACTACTCCAAATGAATAGAGTACTATCAGGACGTCAAGCATGCTTGTTTAAGATACTTTTTTCATCGCCGACAGTTTGGAAGACAAAATCTGCCGGTCGAGACGATTGTATCTGCTTCGGAGAATATCCTTCATAAATGTCACATCCTGAATGCGGCTCTGTGGCACGCCCAGGTATGTATAAGTCTCTCCAGAGCAAAAATGTCGTATAGCGCTTCTGTCAACGAGCTCAGGATCTTCAGAGATGCCATTAAGTTTTTCTCGCTTCAAATAAGCTTCGGCGCATTTGTCTAACCCAAATTCCTTTCCAATCTCCTTAGTATAACGTTCGACAATCCCTAGAGCTACATGCAGTTGCTCTTTGTTTTTAGCATAGATCTTAAGATCGTTCATGTGTCGTTCATGTGAGTGACCTTGTACTTTCGATCTGCAGGTTTGCGGCACAAGTACCCGTCGGAATGGTGAAGTGCTAGAGATAGTGGCAATAATGTAAGGCAAAAGACGAGTGGGCTCATGGTTTCGCCCTGAAACACACTTCTATGAAAGGTGACCTTATTAACTGCCGAATCGAAAGCATTTCGATAATCAATCCAGGCCATCGATAGGTCACGCTGATAGAATGCTGCATCTTTGCAGACACATCTATCGATGAGCAGGTTCTCCCGAAATCCCGCTACGCCTATCTTTGAGCCTCGTTGTTCATACATTGCTTGCCATACAGGTTCAATTGCCCGAACAATCCTATCATTTAGGATAGCTGTGAAAATCTTATGTAGTGTGTTCAGACAAGTGATTGGCCTGTAATTTTTCGGGTCAGTTAAGTTGCCTATTTTCAGCAGGAGTATTGTGCGCTCTTCCACCAACGACTCCAGAATCGTCTCTTTCGGCTTTAAATGTGAGGTCAAAATACGGGCCAAATGCTCATGGGTTGAAGGAAACTTCTTCAAACAAAAGGTTTTGATACAATCTGATCCCGGTGCGGAATAGTTCTTCATCCCTCTTAATACTTTTTTCACCTCCGCGGTGGTGATGGGTGAGCATTCTTCATCAGGTGTTATGAGGGCATCACACAGCTCCTTGAAGCTATTTATATTTTCTGAGTCCATAGCGCCAGGTGTTTCTCGCACCACATAGCATGCAGCCGTGCCATGTATCTACAGGTTCCAAATTTTTCGCCTATTCATCGCGTTTAATCTATTTTCATTGGCTCCCCCAGCTCTAGAGTGGTTGGCATTGTTGGCCATACCATTGTCGGGAGACCTGCGCGTTCTGCTGTTTTGAACTGCACCTACTACAACTATGTTTGGTGTTGTCATTATTGTTCCTACGAGAAGCTAGGGAAAGGGTTTGGTCCATCCTTGTAGAGCCCCGCATGCAAGGATAAGGCTGCGTACTCTAAGAGGTCGCCCGCTATCCCAGAGTCACCGTTCTAGACACCTCACCCAATTGCCATTCAGCTTTCGGCACGATTTTCACACCTCCGCTTGGGAGTTAGTACCTTCGGGACCACCCCTGGACAATTGTCCGCGACTGTCTATTTATTTTTGTAACCATATTCAGCAGAAACCCTTGGTACAGGGACACTCTATCCGCAACGCGAGGACGCGTTCGGTGGCTTTGTCAGCTAGAAAACTAACTAATGGCAAAATGTTGGCCAACCAACTGATGAATGCAGCACAAAGTGGAATGAAAGGAAGTCAACATGGCACATTATCTAGGAATTCGGATAAGGAAATATAATTAAAAAAAAAAGTGTACAAACTCTGGAGACGTTGGATGAGTTCGTGCATAGGAGTCCTGTTTTTTCTCTTGCAGTTAGAATGACAACCCATTGAGACAAGAGGTCCCCGAATATTGTGACCCCGGATCTTCAAAGAATGGATTCAACATCTACTGAGAAATGACTACCAGATGACAGATATGCGCTAAATGTGTTTTTTGAGTAGGATATTTATATTACGCAAACCCAGAAGGCGCACATTAGATTCTAGAAACCAAGAATATTTGTGTTGATTTTTTTTAATGTTAAGGATCTCAGACATGTTTGTAAATTAGATAACTTCCAGGCAAGCAAATTATTTGATAATGAGATAATTTGTCTGACTGAAATGTGGCTCATATCAACTCAGTTTCATGTCCCTAATGGTTTCAATGACTACTCAACGTTTTTCTGTCCTGCTATTAAGGATAAAAGTAAAGTTCGTGGGAATGGTGGCTTAATTACATTAGCTAAATTAAATTTTTTTACAACGATGTCATTAGTAGATAAATGCAATACTGAAAATTCCTATATAGGTTCCTATATAGGATCATATATAGGAACCTACATATGATCCTATATAGGAACCTACATATGATCCTATATAGGATCCTATATAGAATCCTATATTTTTCACCTATAGGTGCAGCCTACAGGAAATGACATAGGATTCTATACAGGTGCCTGTATAGGACCCTCCATAATAAGGTATCTAATGGTACCTAATGATACGTAACTAATGATACGTAATGGTACGTATGTCTCTAAGTGCTCCTGGAGGACCAAAAAAACTTCTGCGCAGCCGTAGGTGTCATAGAATACTATTGCGCATCTAGATAGGGTCCAACACAAGGTACGTATACAGGCTCCCATATAGGATCCTAAACAAAAACCTATATAGGATCGTTTATAGGATCTTATGTCATTTTCTATAGGTGATATTTGTAGGTGAAACATATAGGTTCCTATGTAATCGGTAAAATATTTTTGGTTAATTCTATACAAAAATTGAGCCTTTTGGTTGTCAACAGCCCAAATCTAAATTTGTAAAGCAACATAGAAAAAAAAATCATCGGAAATATATTCTTAGTTGACTCCAGAAACAAATAGTAAATGTGCAAAGTATCGTATAAAAAAGTTATTGGAAATATATTTTTTGTGATTTCGTAAAGAAATTGAGCCCAATCGTTGAAAAATAGCCAAACTCTTAATCTCTTGAAATAATTAATAATTCTCTTGTAAAGCATAATCGATAAAAGTCATTAAAAAGATATTCCTAGCTAATTCTGCACTTTTCTAGCATGTGCTTTGCTATTGGAAAAGCATAAAAATGCACATCAGGACCAGTATTTTGAAAACTGTTAAAGCAGTTCATCACACAATAGTTTAAATTGCCTTTCTTAGCTTTTTGATTGCATTCTGTCTGTAGCATTACTCTTATTACTAGATAAGGGCATTTAATTTATCATTGAATTGGTGAGGCTGAGCTCCAGAGGTAATTTTCGTTTTATTAATTTTGACTTTAGTTTCAGCAATTAATTGTATCGACCTTTCCTTCTTTTAAGTTTAATCAACAGATTTCGGATCGTTAGAGAATTTAATGTGCCCTATTCAGGAAGTTTGTACCGAGTATGCACATCGGCACCAATTGTGGGAGATCTATGAACCTGAAACGAACTAATGTGTTAGATACTACAATATAAAAGGAGATTTTATTTACGACTTGAGGTTCCTAATTGACGTTAAACTAAAGCTCACTGTTTTCTACTCTAAGCCGCTGAATCTTGAAGTCCACCATAGCGAGAATAGATTTGCACGTAAATGTACTCTTCGGAAATAAAATTTTCAGGTATTTCTTTAAGTACATTTTTCCATTTATTAAACCATAGAAACGGCGCCAGCTAGATAAACAATTTACCCTTTTCACAGTCATGACTGTCGCTTTAAATTAAATACTGAATTTCGTAGGGTCTTCCTACCAATGAAGTCATATTCCTTGAGAATTTACCCTAAATGCGATATTTAAGCGTTTGAAATTTACGCTTGTATACATTTTACCCCTTAAATTTAATCATCTTTTTAAGAAGAGTATCTAAGTCCATCTTGGTAATTTTTTTAATTCCTAAGCCTCTTAAAAAGTTTCAATTGTTACGAGTTGATGATCAACATTTTGGCAACAGCTCTGTGATTATCACTATGACCATAATCATCATTTAGCGATCAAACTAGCACTTTTAAATTCCCATTTAAATAAGTAAAAGAAAAATGGGCAAAGGTGCGCTCTAGTTTTACTCTATGTGATCATATCCAGACACGTCAGAGAGTCACGGGAACATAAAAATGATATATATCCAAAAATTCACAA
Organism: Belonocnema kinseyi; assembly: GCF_010883055.1. Lineage (NCBI taxonomy): Eukaryota > Metazoa > Arthropoda > Insecta > Hymenoptera > Cynipidae > Belonocnema > Belonocnema kinseyi. The sequence goes on along the minus strand of NC_046665.1, from coordinate 18,379,590 downwards.
AGACTTTAAAAATTTACTCGAGTTAATCCTTTTCCTTGGGTTGATTAATAATCAAATAAAAATTGCATCTAGTTTTTTCTTTTGGACAACTAACAATCGATCCCGAGCTGCTCTCACAGCACCTGGCTAACGAAATTCTCCGAAGATCTACAGCTTTTTGGTGAGCCAGGGAGCCGAAAGCAGTACAACTCACTCCTAGTAGTGATTAGCGTCGCCTGTCTGTCGTACGTTCTCCAGCGATGATAGTCGTCCCGTTCTCGCTGACTTTTAGATCCCTACTTTGTTGAGAGGTTGCGCATGCATTAGCACCTGTTTTCCGCAATCAACTGAACGAACTATATAACTCTTTCGATTAGGAATTTGTACAAGTGGATAGCCTTACCGCTGACGATTAAAGTTCTGCAGTTGAATTGGTATTCGAAAATTAACAAGTTGCTCATGATCGATTGATAGATTCTAGTGCATTAGACGCATCCAGTTGATTGTTCAAAAAATGGATACAGAAGAAGCAAAACGCGAATTCTCTGTCTACACTTCAAGGAACAAAAAGCGAAAGCTCGCTAAGAAATCAGTTAAGGCTTCGGATAGCGTTCACAGTGGCCAATTCTCGGCCACCCGTCAGAGGAAGCAGTAGGTCGTCTTAGCTTTAGAGCAGCAAGGTTTTCAGTACTACTTGTATAAGAGAATTGACCTGCCCCCTATTAGACTCGTAATAGAAATATCCCCGTCGCGTACCCGGAAGACTCGGTTCTCTTCGAACTCAATGAGCAAGGACTTAAAATTACGTACATTATAATTAAAGTCCATCCATATGTCAAACCCAGGGGAACCGCACAGTGCTTCAAGTGTCAAATGTTCAACCATGTCTCTGGCATGTGCCACGCTACTCTAGCATGTGTGAAGTGCGGGGGTGCACATCAAAGTTCTAGTGCAAAAAAAAAACACCTGAAACACCGGCCACTTCTGCTAACTCTGTTAGGGACCTCTGTTTTTAAACAAGCATCGAAAAAAACCCGCTGTTAAAAAATCAAAAACACACAATTTGCCCAAGGAAATTGCTCCCAATAAACCAACTAAAGAGATCACACTAAAAGAAAAGTCCACCAGCGAACACCCCCC
>NC_046665.1:18357768-18378461 GCF_010883055.1 Belonocnema kinseyi | reverse complement strand
CCCCCCCCCCCTTATACAGTGCCCCACCACCGCAAACATTACCACTCTACAGCACAGTCGCCGCCGGCACATCACAGGTATGCGCGATAAAGCCTTAAACTATGCAAACATTTAAAACACATAAAATTACTAATATTCGAGCTAAGGCACCAATCGCTAAGAAAATTCATGCCCCTCAGAATAAAACTATTCCCGAACCCTCACACAATAAAAATACACCCTCTCAAGTTATCAAAATAAATCTGGTAAATCTCTTAAAAAGAGCTAAAACCTCAATGAAAGACATAATAGGGGGGGGGGGGGGATTACCATCAGCGAAGCTATAAATTCAATCACCGAGATTATACGTAATTTACTTGCATTAGTTGTCGAAAATGGCCTCCTTCAATAATAAGATTGAAGAAGAAAATTTTGAGAATGCTCAATGCTTTATTAAAAAAAGACAAGAATTAGCCACATACCTCTACAAAAATAACAGTACCATTTGCTTTCTCAGTGAAACTTTACGACGCGAATACCTACGTGTTAATCACATTAAAGATAACTCTATTTATCGTACGACTAAAGCCCTAACGAAGCCGCGATCTAATATTTCCTCCCTCAAAAATCCAGATTAAACGTTTGGCTCTCTCCTACCGATAAAGCAAATCTGCCAGCGGTAAATTATAAAAGCAACTTCGCTCTACATAACGAACCATCCGACCCTCAGCACATTGCGGAATGTGAACAAATTGTCTGCGATTTTCTTAGAATCCCAAGCGCCGATAATTTCAAGAAAATCGCCCATAAGGAATTAACAAAACAAACTAAAACTACTAAAAATAACAAAGCTCCCGGTCCTGATTCAATTTCAAACTTAGTCCTCAAAAAAATTTCGATTTCTTGTCTCAGCCTCCTCGCTAATATCTTCAATGCCTGTATTCAACTTAGCTATTTTCCTTACTCATGGAAAATAGCTCACATATTAGTTTTTAAGAAAAAAGCCACCATTAAATTACAACAATACGGTTTTAGAAAAGGTCACTCTACACAGCACATGATGCTCAAGCTTACCGAAGCCATTAGCTTGAATTTCAATCGAAGACGACACACTGGAGCTGTTTTCCTCGATGTAGAAAAAGCTTTTGATAGTGTCTGGCATGTGGGACTGCTCAGAAAATTAATAAATTACAATCTTAGATCCGGTATTCTTTATTATCTACGTGAACGACATCCCTGAGGTCCCCAAAGTGACAATTAGATTATATTCCCAGCGACATCGCACTATTCACTTCCTCTTGGTCAGTTCCGAAAATCTTAAAGTTACTTGACAAAGCTCTTGACATCATTGCGGCATGGGCTAAGGTTTGGAGAATAAAAATTGATGTATCAGAGTCAGAATTAATTCTTTTCTCAGTCAGAAAGACTGTCAAAATAGATTCACAAAAAATGTTTAAAAAACCAATAGAATGGACAAATTCTGTGATATACCTAGGGGGTAAACTCCATAAACGTCTTAACGCCTGTACAATTTGGGGTGGTGCGTCAAAAATTAACATCAATCACATCCAGATTATACAAAATGAATTGCTCAGAAGCATCACAAATACCTCCAGATATACCAAGAACTCTGTCCTTCACACAGAATTTCAATTACCCTATATTTCAGAGTGTATCAAAGAAACCGCCACTAAATTCGATAAATCAGCATCATTATCATTCTATAAACATATCTCCTTTCTCGGTAAATATGATTTTGATCCACTTCGCAAGCACGCGATGTCAAAAGACTTCCTCATGAAATAAGTCTAACAACGAATTTTATTTTTCGACCCCTTTACCTCTTCCCACTCTTCTTCTTTAGTTTTCTCTCATAAAATAAATTATCAGAGTATGTAACAATACCTGAACGGGGCGATGGTTGGGGCTTCCTCATCCCCACTTCTTTTTTTATTTATTTATTTTTTTATTTGCACAAGTCACTCAGTGGAGTATAAATTTTGTATCTCGCCCGATCTTCCTCGGACGAAATGATTTTTGAGTTGTGTTTATACTGAACCGTTTCAGTGCCCCCCTAAGCGGAGGAATTTTTTTACATTTTGGAAAAATTCGTGCTTTTGAAGAAAAATTTTGCTCTGGCATATGTCACTTTTTTCAATTTTCTTTTAAGTTATTACGTGGGTGTTGGCGATGATCGCGAATTAATGATCGATTAAAAAAACTGTTATTGATAAATGGGGCTTTTGTGCCACCCTGAGCGAATGCAGCGAAAAGAAAATGTTTTGTTGTTTGTGCCTCCTAAATAAAAGAGTCTAAATTGAAATTTTGATTCTTTTTTTTTAATAAGAAGAAAGTATTGCATATGGTAAAACGGATTTATTGTCAAATTTGCTGTACTTACATATTTACTGTTTTTAATATTTTTCGAAATCCTCGACATTATATTTGTTATTTTGATCAGAAAATAAAATGAATGGGTAGAATTTCCCGTTAATTTGTTATCCCCATAGTACTTCGTCGTTCTTCCTAGATAGTTGATCGTATTTGTTTGTGGTTTTGTGCTTGACACTCATCTCTTTAAGGGATTCTTTCATTTTCTGTAACGTTTCTTCTATCCATTTTTCGCGCTCATTAATTTTATTATCTGTTTTTCCTTTTATCTTATATGTTTCTTTCCTAGTAAAATTTGCTGTTTCGAGTTTTGTGATAATTGGTGATCTTCTCATTGCCTTAAGAATATAACCTGCCTTTTCTCGTATTCTGTATCTAGGGGTTTGCATTGTTTGTGGTTTACTTTTTTTCCTCTTTTTTATGTTGGTGCGGGTGTCTATCATGGTTTTTCAGATGCTCTTCTCTTTCCTTTTAACATTTAGTTTGGCCATATTACCCTCTATAAACCTCTCGTATGTCTGACATCCCACGTCACGCATGATTTTGACAGCTGCTGGTTCCATTCTTTCTACTTTTTTCTCGTTCTATAACAAAAAAAAATTTCTGGATTGTTTGGTGACGTTTGTTGAGCACAAACGTGGTACTATATTCCCCCTCAATTTTTTTGCTATATTCATTTAATGTTCTTTTAATTTAATCATTGTGTTCCGCTGTTTTAAACTTAAGCTTATTTATTTAATTATTTTCTTTGAAGGGGCTCTTCTTTTACCTTTTCGTACGATGTTTTTTTCTGTCATTTTTATTTTTATTTCATACCCTATTTCGTTTTTTGATGGGGGTAGATTTAACCAGTTTTTCCAGGCTCTCTTAGGTTTTATATTTAGCTGAATCACAATTGGTGTGGACTCTATGGTTTCGTGATGCGTATAATTCATACAATTTTCGATTATTAATATCCAGCTCCATCAGATGTTGTAGCGTTCTATGGTTAACGTGATGATAAAACCTCGACAATTCCCAGTGAGTCCTTTCGACGATGTTGCTTTGGGGAGTGTCTTATGGAGGAGAATACTGCGGTATCTCTTCCTTATTTTGCTTTATCTAGCCATTTGTCACTAGTAAATTTTGTTCCATGATCTGTGACTATTTTTTCAGGTTTTCCATATTTTCCAATCTGATTTCTAAAAATTTTTGCTATTGCACTGCTCGTGGTGCTTCTTCTTAATGGATATAGCTTGGGGTATTTACTGAAAGTGTCTACGGTAGATAGGATGTATCTGCATCCTCCTCTCGATGCATGTAGAAGTCCATAAAATTCGATTGATAGAATTTCTTTCTGTTTCTTGGGGGTGTAATTCCTCATCTCAGCGTAGCAAGTTTAATTGGTCACCTTGTTTTTCTGGCATGAGTCACAGCTTGCTAAGCGTTTTCTTATTACTTTGGTCAAATGAGGATGATAAAAATACTCATTTATCATTTTGAACACTTTTTGAGCTCCTATGTGGGCATATAATTCTTGGCACTCATCAATTATATTCTTTATAATGCTTTTGGTTAGGCATAATTTCTTTCCGTTGTTTGTTTCTAAGTAGATTAATTTACTCCAGATTTGGAATATTTTTATCTTCTCCTCTTGGACTTGTTGAAACCTCTCCTGCAGAATCGGATATTGTTATTGTTCGCCCAAGAAATTTTCTAGACTTTGTCGCAACTCTGATGATGGCCTCTTCGCTAGTGCATATAAGAAGAATTTCCCGTCATTAGAATCGAATAGATAGCCCATTTCGTATGCCGGCATCCTGCTCAACACACCGGAAACTATGTAGTTTTTATCTTCATAAAACTCTATTTTAAACCAATAATCTTGAATAGCCATAATCCACCATGTAAGTCTCCCACTTCGTAAGTGCCCAGACAATTGCGAGTAATTCCTTTTCGGTTGTGTAATAAGACAGTTCAGATCCTTTTAATGTGCGACATGCAAAGGATATCGGTAGATGTTCTTCTAATTCATTGGTTTGATATAAAATGGCCCCTAAAGCTCCGTCACTGGCGTCTGTTTGTAGATAAAACAACTTCCCTAGGTCTGGATATATGAGAATAACAAATTCACAGAATAGTACGTGCGTTCTGCTAGCACCTCCACAACGGAATTTCAGTATTTTTTTATGCCACAATTTCGTGCTTTTTTGGGCTTTTTGGGGCACCGATGCCGATTTTTAGGCTGTTTTAGTTTTCACAAGAAACCGACTTTCGAATGGAGGTGCTGACCGCTAGCACCTCCAGTACAAAAAATCTGAAAAATTGAAAAAATCAACAGCGCTAGAATGTTAGGCTTTTTTGAGCACTTAAAAAATGCAAAAATTAAATTTGAAGAAACAACCCCTATCTTCTAAAAACTGCACTTAAAATTTAATATGCATCTAAACTGAAAATAAAGCTATTAAACAAAACCAACGATTTTTCGGGTTTAACACAACACTGGCGAAAAAATTCAAAATGAAAATATATCACACTATTCTTCTTCAAAACCCTTTTAGCTATACCGGCAGTCCCACAGTGATAATGAAAAAACTAAATAAAAAAACACCGCTGATGCTTGTAACCAAATCCTGCTCGGATACCTTCAAGCCAAAAATCCATAAACACTTCAACTAAGAATAAGTAAACGAGCAAAAAAAACACTTTCCCAACAAAAATTTTCATATCCTCAACTCCAAGGTAACATTAAACAACATTTAAAAACTAACCCTATCACATTAAACAAACCAAGTCTCACCCTCCATCAACTAAAACCACCAAAACAAACTTAAATTAAAAATACCCACCCCAAACAACTTTCAAATACCCTAGTTGATAAATCTCTCTCCAAAGTAATATCCCATATCAGCTATGAAATTCTCTTATCACATAGGAGCCTAGTCTCACCTTCCATCAATTAAAATGGTAAAAAGTACTTAAAATTAAAAATAATCACCACAAGCACCAAACTTCTAGTAGATAGATTCACCCTCACAGTATCAGTCCAAAACCAATAGGAACCGCCCCTATCAAATTTCATGAATTCAGCACAGCTATCTTCAACTGAGACCGCCATAAAGTACCCCTATCGCATTTAACACATCAAATCTCACCTTCAATCAATTAAGACATTATAAAATATTTCAAGTCGAAAATAAGTAACATTCTCAATCCCTAGGAACTACCCCCATCACATTTAAGGAAGCAAGTATCACCTTCCATTAATTAAAACAGTAAAAAATATTGCTAATTAAATATAATCATTACACACAGATTTCTAGGACTTTATTAGATACATCTATCTACACAGTAATATTTCACAGCCCCTAGGAACTACCCTTACCACATTTTAAAAAGCCAATCTAAACTTTCATTAATTGAAACGGTAAAAAATATTTCTAATTAAATATAATCATTCGCACAGATTTCCAAGACTTTATTATATATCCACCCTCAGAGTAACACTCCACCACCCCTATAAATCAATCAACTAAACGGTAAATATATCTCATAAAAGTGAGACTTGGTTTGTTGGATGTGATAGGGGTACTTTGTGGCGGTTTTAGTTAAAGATAGCTGAGACTAAATGAATGAAATTTGATAGTGGCGTTTCCTATTGGTTTTTGTCTGTTACTAGAGGGTGAATATATATGCTAGAAGCTTGGTGCCTGTAGTGATTATTTTTAATTTCAAGTATTTTTTACCGTTTTAATTGATAGAAGGTGAGACTAGGTTCATATGTGATAAGAGAATGTCGTAGCTGATGTGGAACATTATTGTGGAGATATATTTATTAATTAGAGTATTTGAAAGTTGTTTGGGGTGGTTATTTTCAATTTTAGTTAGTTTTGGCGGTTTTAGCTAATGGAGGGTTCGTTAAATGTGATAGAGATAGTTTTTAAATGTTGCTTAATGTTACCTTGGAGATGAGGATATGAACAAATTTGTTGGAAAAAGTGTTTTTTTTTAAATCTTTTACTTATTCTTAATTGAAGTGTTTATGGATTTTTTGTTTGAAGTATACCGAGCAGGATTTATTTAAATGCATCAGGGGTATTTTTTTATTTAGTTTTTTTCATAATTACTGTGGGACTACAGGTATAGCTAATAGTTTTTGAAGGAGAATGGTATGATATTTTTTTATTTGGCATTCTTCGGCACAATATTAGTTCAGACCTGCGGTATATGTGTTCTCGCACTTATTCCACATCTTTTTCTTTAGGTATTTCTTTTCATATTTATTAAAGGTTCGGGTTGATTCTTCAAGATAATTTGTCAGTGTTTTGAGGAGGCTAAAAATAGCATGACATTCAGATATTTTTACATTTAGGCTAAATGTTATATTGCATACATTTAGTTTAGGTGCATATTTAATTATAAGGATAGATTTTAGAAGATGGGGGTTGTTTTTCAAATGTAATCTTGGAATTTTTCAAGAGCTTAAAATAAGCCCAAAATTATGGCGCTGTTTATTTTTTCAAGTTTTCAAATTTTCTGTACTGGAGGTGCTAGCGGTCAGCAGCTCCACTCAAAAGTCAGTTTTTTTAGAAAACTAAAAAAGCCCAAAAATCGGCATCGGTGCCCAAAAAAAGCCTAACATGATGGCATAAAAAATACTGAAATTCCGTTGTGGAGGTGCTGGTGGAACGCACCTCAGAATAGTCCCTTCACATTCTTAAACACATCATCGTTTTCCATACTCCATGTCCATTTTCTTCGACCTTTTAATAGTTCAAGTAGGGGAACTATTTCTTTTGCATGCTCTTTTGTGAACTTAATGTAATAATTAATGAGCCCTAGAAATCCCTTCAATTCTTTTAAATTCCTAGGTTTTGGCAATTCATAAATTACTTGAATTTTGCTTGGGTCAAGTTTTATTCCCAACGGCGTTCTAATGTGACCTAACAATTTTAATTCCAGACGGAAAAGTGAGACTTTCCTAAATTGACCGTGACATGCCCTAACTAGAGCCGCTGTGCTAGTTTTCAATCCAAAAGAGTTATCCTCAATTCGTAACACTTTTCCTTGTATAAAAACGCCGTATATTTCAACGAATTTAGGTGCAGTGGCATCTGCCAAAAACTACCAATTAGATCTAAGCTTAACATTACTTTTGTTCCAGCACATTTCTAAAATAGAGCCTCTGTTGGTTCGGCGCATTCGTAACCATTAGTCATTAATTGGTTTAATTGATGCGCACCTGAACATATTCGGATTGATCCATGTTTTTTTGTGTTTATTATCAATGGGTTTACATATGCGCTATTTGAGCGTTGGATAATTTCTAACTCAAGTAGTTTTTCAATTTTAACCTTTTACTTTATTTCTAAGAAACATCGAAACTGGATGCGTTCTTATCAAGAATGGCCATTTATCGCTCATTTCTAATTAATTAATTAATTGTCCATGTTATTTATTTCTTTTACAACATTTGTATGACTTTCTTCCACAACCAAAAACTTTCCTTAACAATTCGAGTATTTCTCCTTTTGAGAATTCTCGGGATCAAATATCAATCCTATATGTTTTAGATCTTCTCCCGTAAGTTCTCCAGCGATGATAGTAGTTGAAACGTCTCAAAAACGTTTCTTGGACGTACATGTCAAAATACGTCATTTGAACGTTTTAAAAACTGTCCTAGGTCAGATCAACTGTGTGACTTATATAATTTGTTGGCTTCGGAATTTGCGCAAGTCACTCAGTGGCGTTTATATTTTGTTTCTTGCCTGATCTTCTTCGGACTAAATGATTTTTGAGTTGTGTCTATAGTGACCGTTTCATGTCAACTCGAGAAATTTTTTTCCCCTAAATCGAGATTTTATAATGTCAGCAATTGGAAATCATCCATCAGGAATTGGCACTTTTAGGCAACAAATGACGCCAGGCCGAAGTCGTGGCCGTAATCTTCTGTAAATAGCAGCCAATTTCAATGTACAATTTTAAGTATTCATATTTCCAAATTATCGTTTATAACTTAACTTAAATTATTATTATTTATCTAAAGCAGGCAATTGATTCTATACCAATTCTTGAGGATAGCTAATAACGAATTTTATTAAAAGAAGAATAATTTTCTTACAACGCTTAATTTTAATTTATAATTTTATGTCTTTGCATTTTATAATACATTAATATTGCGATGTACATTTTTGGATTGATGTGGAATTCCCGTGTTATCCATTTACAGAACACATTCGTTCCGCAAAACTACCCCGTCCAAGGTTGCTGATCAATTCTTTAGTAATCACTTCAAGTGAACAGCTTCACAAACTTATCATGTGAGGCTTTACACTAGGGCCTATTAATATCGAAGGCCTTTGTTTCTGGCACCATTCACTCCAGTAACACCCTTTTTATAAACTCTTTTACGCCTCAATTTCATGTCCTGGCATACCTCTCTATCTCCCTTCACGTCAATGCATTTATTCATGCAAGCTCTTGTATTTCTATGTCTTCTTATGGCTCTTCTTATTAGGGCCACATGTACATATTCTAAGCCTTTTTCCGAGGCCTGCCTCTGGACACACTACAATTTACTTTACCTTGATACACTGATTGATCAAAATGTCTAAATCCAAACAGTGAATATTTTTTTAACACTACAAGTTTTAAGGTTTCATGAATTCAGACTTGCAAAAATCAATGTCTGTCAAAAATTGGAGGACACTTCTTAGAATTCGAATTCTGAAAATATCGATGCTCAATTGCGGCAACCAAAGGAACCCAGTTTGGTGCCCCCTTCTCTGATAAGCGATTATCATTTATAAATTCAAACGGTGAATATTTTTTTATAGTACAAGTTTGAATGTTTCATGAATTCAGAGTTGCAAAATATTAATTTATTTCCAAAATTGGAGGATAGTTATTAGAATTCGTACTGTGAAAATATGGACGTTCTATAGGTGCTACCTTAGAGGGCCCAGGTCCGTTCTCCTCAGGGATAAACGATTAAAATGTGTAAATCCAAACGGTAAATATTTGTTTGTTCGGACTTAAAAAAAAAAACCTCAAGTGCCCAGCTCGGTGTGCCACACTGATAAACGCTACAAGTTTTAAGGTTTCATGAGGTTAGAGTTGCAAAAAATTAATTTGTGTAAAAAATTGGAGAACGCTTTTTCAAATTTGAACTATAAAAATATGTACATTCAATAGGGGCTACCGCAACGGCCCCAGCTCAGTTGCACCCACTGATAAACGATTCAAGTTTCGAAATCCAAATCGTGAATATGTTTTGCACACTACAAATTTCAAGGTTTCATGAGTTCGGACTTCCAAAAATTAGTTTCTTTGAAAAATTGGAGGACACTTTTTTGAAACTTGAACTCTAAGAATTGGGTTATTCCATACGGGCTACCGCAACGGGCCCAGCTCTATTCCCGTGCGGATCAACAATTAAAATTTCTAAATCCACATAGTAATTACTGTTTTGGCACTAAAAGTTTCATGGTTTCTTGAGTTCAGACTTCCAAAAAGTGAATTTTTGTCAAAAATTAGAGAACACTTTATAAATTCGAACCCTAAAAATATCGATGTTCCATTGTGGCTATAGCAGGAGCCCAGATAAGTGCCCCACCCTGATAAACAATTAAAATTTTTAAAACCAAACGTTAAACACTTCTTTGACACTACACGTTTTAATCTTTCATGAGGCTTTGGAACAATAGCAGGGACCCAGCTCGGATGCCCCCGCTTATAAACTATTTAAATTAATAACTCCATTGTTAGTATTTCTTTTACACTACAAGTTTTAAGGTTTTCAAGATTTTATACTTGCATATTTCTGTCAAAAATTAGAGAGCACTTTTTGAAATTCGAACTATGAAAATATGTATATTCCCATAGGGGCTACCGTAAGGGTGCCAGATCAGTTAAACCCACTAATAAAAAACTAAAATTTGAAATCCAAAATGTAATTATTGATTCGGCACAAAAAGATCTAAGGTTTCGTAAGTTCAGACTTGCAAAAAATGAATTTATGTCAAAAATTGGCGGACACTTTCCGTAAATTTGAACTCTAAAAATAGGAATATTCCATAAGGGCTACCTCAAGGGGCACAGCTCAGTTGAACCCACGGTTCAACGATAAAAATTTCTTAATCCAAACGGTGAATATTTCTTTAATTGGAGGAAACTTTTCAGAATTCGAACCCTAAAAATATCGATGTTCCATTGCGGCCACCGCAGCGGCACAGCTCGGTTTCCCCCCGTCTGACAATCAATTAACATTTCTAAATCTATACGGTGGATATGTTTTAAACACTACAAGTTCTAAGGTTTCGTGAATTTAGACTTTCAAAAAATGAATTTGTTTCAAAAATTTGAAAACAAATTTGGGATTTGTGCCCTAAAAATATAAACACTATAAATTTTAAGGTTTCATGAGTTCAGACTTGTAAAAAATTAAAAGGCGTTGTTTGGAATTTAAACCCTGAAAATATCGATATTCCATTGCGGCTACCGCAGCGACCCAGCTCGGTTGCACACACTGATAAACGATTAAGATTTCGAAATCCAAACGATTAAAACAAATTTTAAGATTTCACGAGTTCAGACTTGCAAAAATGAATTTCTGTCAAAAATTAAAAAACACTGTTTAGAATTCGAACTCTAAAAATAACGATGTTCTATTGCGGGTATCGGAGCAGCCCAGCTCGGTTGCCCCCGCTGATAAACGATTAAGATTTCTAAATCCAAACGGAGAATATTTTCTTGACACTAAAAATTTTAAGGTTTCATCAGTTCAGACTTGAGAATAATGCATTTTTGTGAAAAAATAGAGAAAACTTTTTGAATTCGAAATCTAAAAATATCGATGTTTCGTCGGCGCTAACACGGGGACCCAGCTCGGATGCCCCGCTGATAAACGAATCAAATTTCTAAATCAACACTGTGAATATTTCTTTGACACTACAAATTTTATAGTTTCATGAGTTCAGACTTGCAAAAAATGCATTTATGTCAAAAATTAGGAAACACATTTTGGAATTCGTACTATGAGATATGGATGTTCCATTGCGGCTACCGCAGAGGCCCATGTCGGCTGCACCTGCTAATAACCGATTGAAATTTCTGAATCTAAACGGTGAATATTTTTTTGACACTACAAGTTTTAAAGTTTCATGAATTCCGACTATGAAAAAATGAATTTCTGCAAAAATTAGAAAACACTTCTTGGAGTTTGAACCCTAAATATATCGATTTTTCATTGCGTCTACCGGCAGCGGCACAGCTCGGTTGCCCCCACTGATAAACGATTAGGATTTCTAAATCCAAACGGTAAATATTTTTTTGACATAACAAATCTTAAGATTTCATGAGTTCAGAAAAGCAAAAAATGCATTTCTGTTAAAAAATACAGAGAACTTTTTGAATTCGAAACCTAAAAATATCGATGTTTCATCGGGGCTAAGACGGGGGCCCAGCTCGGATGCCCCCGCTGATAAACGATTAAGATTTCTAAATCCACACTTTAAATATTTCTTTGACACTACAAGTTTTAAGGTTTCATGAGTTCAGACTTGCAAAGAATGAATTTCTGTAAAAAATTTGAAAACACTTTTTGGAATTCATGCCCTAAAAATATCGATTTTCCATTGCGTCTACCGCAGCAGCACAGCACGGTTTCCCCTGCTGATAAACGATTTACGTTTCTAAATTCAAACGGTGAATCTTTTTTTGGCACTACAAGTTTTAATGTTTCATGAATTCAGATTTTCAAAAAATGAATTTCTGTCAAAAATTTGAAAACACTTTTTGGAATTCGCACTATGAAAATATGGAAGTTCCATTGCGGTTATCGCAGGGGCCCAGCGAAGTGTCCCGCCTTGACAAGTAATTATAATGTCTAAATCCAAGCAATGAATATTTTTTTCTCACTACAAATTTTAAGGTTTCATGAGATCCGAATTTAAACAATGAATTTCTGTGAAAAATTAGAGTAAACTTTTTGTACTTGAACCCTTAGAATATCGATGTTTCATTGGGATTCTCGCGGGGGCCCAGCTCGGATGTCCCCGCTGATAAACGATTCAAATTTTTAAATCCATGTCGAAGGCAATAAGCCGAATCCGGCAATAGGCCTAATGCCGGCAATAACCGAATCTACCTGGGTCGACCTTTTTTGCGTCTAATGCACTGAATCCAAGGAGGCTTTTGCCGCCTCTATGCACTCACAGCTTAATTCCCAAAGTAACTAGGGCGTTTAGACGAATTTAATTTTAGATCAATGACTATACATTTACTTGAAATGACAAAAATGCTTTATCTACTGCTTGATGTATTGTAAAAATAAAGAAATTGTGGAAAAGCGAGGAATCTTTTTAAAATACATGAAATTATTTTCAGTGCCTTATCAATAATATATTCATTGAAAATCCCAGTAAATAAGACCATTAATTTTCAAACACAAGAAAAAATATTTATATTTATAATATTATAATTATTTCAATTTGAACATTAAAAATAATAGGTTATCAAAAGAAACTTGTAATATAATTGGAAAACAGTATTTTGTTTATTTAAACGTTTAGAAATTCAGGTACGTTTAATTGAAATACTTACATTAGCTGGAAAACTTAGATTCAAATTTTCAACATGTTAGTTTCTGAGTTTTAATTTCTACTTTGGGAAACCACTCGCACCCATTTGATAATCGTCATTTTTTAAATCTGTTACGATGCCAAAAATATTTATTTTAAATTATACTTCTAAGAATATTTATACATAAAATATAATTGGTAAAAATCTATTTCTTAAACGAAAAGATTACTTGGGATTGATTCTCGAAGTGGGAGGTGACAGACAGTAATTAGAAGACCTTCCTTTCGTCTAATTCCATAAATCCAAGGTGGTATCTAGTCGCCTGCATGCACTTACGGCTTTATAAAAATGAAAAATTTGTGGGAAATTGAAGAATATTTTTAAACTGCAGAAAATTACTTTTATGGCCTGATAATACGTGTACAGTACATTACAAAGATATCGTTAATCTGAATCTTTAACGAAATAAATGACATTTTTAACAAACCAGTTCGACTTTTCGCCATGTAGTTGAATTTTTAACAAAAACAAAAAAATGAATTTTCGACGAAAATAGAATAGTTAATATTTCAACCAAAAAATTCATATTCAAAGAATAGCTGAATCCTCAACGAAAACATATTTATTATTTTTAATCAAATAGTTGTATTTTTAACAGAAAAAGATAACATTTCTAGTCAGAGATGGATTTTTAACACAATAGACGAATTTTCGACCAGAAACATAAATTGTTAATTAAGAGGATAAATTTCTGCCAAAAAATACGAATTTTCTGCAAAGTGCATAAATTTTTAATTAATTACTTGAATGTTCTAACAAATATATGAATTTTCAACAAAGAAAGATTGATTATCAACCAATAGAGACGAATTTGCAACAAAAATGTTGAATTTTTAAGTTAAAAAGATGAATTTGTTTAAGATAGTTGAATATAATAACAAAAATATGTAACTTTTCAACACAGTAGTTAAATTTTTAGTAAAATAACCTGGAAAATTACACTCATTCATTATAAATCAATAACGTTACGTTTACTTAAAAAAGGACAATGCTACATATACTGGTCGGTGTATTGTAGAAATGAAGGAAGGAAAAAAGTGAGGAATCTCTTTAAAGTACTTAGAATTATTTGTATTACTTTATAATACATTCGAAGGTTATGTCTGAGACACTTGATCTGAAGTTGTATAAAAAGATTGCAAACAATTGAAAACTAAAATTATCCGACGAACGATAATTTTGATCGTGAGTCGGATAAAATTATGCGACATCAGATAATTGTATTAGTCAATTATTATTTTTTTTTAATTCTTCACTTTTTTACTCTATTTATTTTTATAATACAATGAACAATAGATACCTCATTTTTCTGATATCAAGTATATGTAAGGTTATTGATTTAAAGTTGAAGATTCATCACGTTAGTTGAAAAATCATATTTAAAAAAAAATTATTCAAGATTCTTCTTTTTAGTTGTTGTCGAAAATTTATCACTTCTGTTTTATGACTAAAAATGTATCTATTTAGTTAAAAATTCTCCATTCTTTTATTTAAAAATAATACTCTTATTCACTGGGATTTTCTATGGATGTATTATTGATAAGGCACTAAAAACAATTTCATTTATTTTGAAAAGATTCCCCACTTTTTCACAATTTCTTTATTTTTACAATACATTGATCAGTAGATATAGCGTTTTTCTGATTTCGAGTAAATGCATAGTTATTGATCTAAGATTAAATTCGTCTAAATGCCCTGGTTACTTTAGGCATTAAGCTGTGAGAGCATGGAGGCAGCTAAGAGCTGCCGAAAGAAAGGTCGACGCAGGTAAATTCGGTTATTGTTGGCATTAGGCCTATTGCCCTGACATAAGGCCTAATGCCGGATTAGGCTAAATGCCTATGATATCCATTCTGTGAATATTTCTTTGACATTTTCGCGTGTTCTTAAATCATCAAAACTCACTGCCCCTTTTGTACGATTTACAATTAATTTTCAATAAATTCTTTCTACATATTTTGGACTAACAGTGTTCATTCTATCAATAGATTTTGAAGAACTTCTATGTTTTGTCCAAATTTTTGTAGATGAATTGAAATAATAAAATTTTGGTTTATTTGAATAATGAATTTCCTTAGCCGCATCATCTATTTTGTTTCATTAAAACCAAGCAGTTAAAGTTGTATTATTACTTTCAAATATTGCTTTACCTATGCCTAATTTCATTTATTGCCCAATTCTGTCATGTATTGCAAATATTTATAAATATATTAAGTGCTCATGAATGATGCACAATATTCAACATTGATATGACATCTCTATTTTTTTAATGATTTTGCATTTTAAGGAACAATTATGGAATTATCTACATTTAAAATTTTTTCATGATATTTTTTATTATCTACATAAAACCTCCTTCTTTATTATTTCTACGCTTATATTTTAAAAAATAATTTTTTTTTAAATGTTGTGCAAAAATCTTTCGGACATTTTTTTATACAAACATTTGTTTCTTTATTATAACATGCGAAATTTTCTCAATGAGGATTGCGTAACATCAGTAGTATGGCTAACTCCCGTAATTCATCGACAACCTCAGGAATTTTAACAGATATATATAATTAGGAGTTCAAGAATTCAACTTGGTTTCATTGTATGTTTTGTAGAAATTTTTCAAAAATTGAAAAGCATAACAGCAAAAGACTACGGAAAAGAATATATCATTTTTAAAATTATATATAATAATAATGAAGGATCAAGAATATAATATTTTGCATGGAATAAGCAAGCTGCTTGATTTTCAATTCAAATTAAACAAAATAAAGTGAATATCTAGCAGCCTTTAAATTAAAGAAATATATTATAACCAATATATTAATACAAATAATTTTTCGGAATATACGTATTCAAAATTGTACTGTTGAAGAATCATCAAATTAAAATAAAGGAAATACCCGTTTTGAGTTTTTATTATTAAATTATTTAAAAATAACAGATTTAGGTACTTTTAATTCTATGAAGAATCACGAAAAAATTCATGAAATTGGTTTTAGTAAAAAAATGATAATTGAAACTAAAGGTTGTATTATTATTATTATTATTACACCATTAAGCCATTTCCCTTTCGGGGTAGGCGTGACTCACTCGGTAGGGGAAAGGGGTAGTATGTGGAAGGGATAGAGAATTTTCAGATTGATCCAGAATTCTCGTCTTATTTAAGTGAACAACACGTTCGTTCCGCAACACTGCTCCGACCAAGGTTGCTGATCAATCTCTCTAGCGATCACTCCAAGCGAAAAACCTCACGAAGTCGTTATGTACGGTTCCCCACTTGGGTCTTTTAGTGGCCAAGGTCTTTTGTTTCAGGCGTCATTCACTCTACTGACACGCTTTTTATTAACTATTCGCCGCCATACTTTCCTGTCCTGTCATACTTCTCTAGCTTCTTTTATGTCCATGCATTTTTTCATGCAGGCTCTCGTGTTTCTGTGACTTCTTATGCCTCTTCTAACTAGGGTCTCATTCACACATTCTAACCATTCTTTCCGTGGTCTTTCTCTGGGCACGCTGCCATTTACTTTACCTTGACACACTTGTTTCGTTAGTCGTTCATCTGGCATTCTTTCAATATGTCCGAACCATCTTAACCGATTTCTTTCCCATGTGTCTACTAGCGTCTATTCTGCACCACATTCTTTTAGAACTATCTCGTTACTTACTTTGTCCATCAGGGTTTTCCCGCATATTATGCGCATAAATCTCATGCCAATTGCGTTAATTTTACTCTTATCTTTTTCTTGATAAGTCCATGTCTCGCTACCGTATAGTACAGTCGGTATAAATATAGAATTATGTATTTCCATTTTCGCTTTATTTGATATATTTTTACTTCTGATAAGGGGACCTGCTCTACCAATAACCTTCTTACCTTCGTTTATGCGTCTATTTAATTCCTCATATATCTTCCCGTCCCTAGTAAATAAGCAAACAAGGTATACAAACTTATCAACTTGTTCAATTCTCTCATCATTTAATAAAATATTGCATAGTGTTTTCTCACTCTTTCCTTCGAACACCATAGTTTTTATTTTATATGCGTTAATTTTGAGGCCCATGCTGTTCATGCTTGTATCTAGTTCATTCAACATTCTTTGTAAGTCTTAGATAGACTCTGCCATAACAACCTTATCATCTGTGAACGCTAACCCACGTACCCTTACTGTTTCGAGATCCACACCCTCTTCGTCGTAGAGAGCCATTCTGAAACACTTGTCCATAAATAATATAAACAAGAATGAAGACATAACGCATCCTTGTCTAACTCCTTGAATAATATCGAAACAGTCACGCAGTTTCCCATTCACTCTTACACTCGCTTTGCTACCTGTATATATTGTTTTTATAGCTTGTAGGATCCATCCATTGACTCCATACTCTTTCAGGGCTTCCCAAAGTTTAGTTCTATCTACCTTGTCAAAAGCTTTTTCTAGGTCAACAAATGCACAGAAAACTTTTTTTTCTACTCTCAAACTTGTTTCTGTTATTTGCTTGAAGCTAAATATTTGATCCGTTCATGACCTTCCTGACATAAACCCGCTTTGGACTTCCCAAATCTTTGCTTCTGTTATTTTCATTACCCTACGAATAAGTATTTTTGAATATATTTTACTTACGGTGCTTAATAAGCTAATCCCTCCGTAATTATTGCAGTCGCTTTTATCTCCCTTTCTCTGGTATATTGGTACGATAATCATTTTCTTTCCAATCGTCTAGGACGTCTCCCATCTCGAAACATAAATTTATCAATTCGCACAGTCTATGTAGTATGCACGCGCCACCGTGTTTAATCATTTCAGCGTTAATACCGTCTACCCCGGCAGCCTTATCGTTTTTGAAGTTCTTAATTATATCCCTAGCCTCAGTGACACAGACTTTCTCAATTGAGTTTTCCCTTGCATCGTGTTCAACATCGCAACTGTGGTGTCCTATAGCTTCATCTCCGAATTGTCTCCTAAAATAGTCTCTCAAAGCCTCTAGTATTCCGTCTGCATCATATACCATTTCCCGCCTACTATTTTTTATGTTGACAAATTCTGTACTTTTATTTCCTTTCATTTTTTATAAAGTAGTTTCCTGCTTCCTTCAAAGTCGTTTTGTATTTTCACTTCTTCTTCTGCTCTAATTGTATCTTTACTTTTCTTAACTAATCGTTTGAGTATCCTCTTTTCGCGTCTACAATCATTTCTACGTCTATTTCTTTCCTCATTGCTAAGACCTGCGATGTTCAAAGTTCTCTTGTACGCTTATCTCTTCGCTTTTTGGGCAACCTGAATTTCATCATTCCACCACGCATCACCAGACATTCTTCCTACAACGGCGGTACCACACACTTCGATCGTACATCTAGCAAGTATATCCCGTAATATTGTCCAGGCGCTCTCTATATCTTTGTTTTTTATATGGTCCTTCCATGTTGCACTATATATGCTTTCGATTATCTTATTTTGGAAATCTATTCGCACATCCGGTTTCTGTAGGCTCTCAATTTTGATTCGCGTTTGTTTTGCTTTCTTGGTTCTCTTTTTTCTCCATCCCCGATCTTCCTTTAGACCAGATGTACATGTCGATCATTTTATGCATAAACCAAGTATTTGTAATAAACAGACCCCTTTCTAAGCATAGGCCAACTAATTTATCTCCGTTGTAGTTTGTTCTTGGATCCCCAAAATTACCTAATACTCTTTTTGTATCCTGATTTTGGATGCCCACCCAACCGTTCATGTCTCCTAGTAGAATTATTCTTTCTCCATGTTCGCAAATATTTATCGTGTCATTTAAAGTGTCCCAGAAGGCTTCTTTCACTTCTCTAGGATCACTATCAACTGGCGCGTAGCATGCTATGATAAATAGTCTTCTGATTCCTAATTTCATTCTAGCCCACAACAGTCTGGGAGATACGAAACGATGGTCTACGAGATGCAGCTTTGCTCTTTTATTCAAAATCAGACCTACTCTTTGTTTAACATGTGATTCAGAGTCTACTCCTGACCATATTTCAAATCCGCCTTTCAACATGCCGTTTTTTATGTCTTTCGTTTCACATCCCTTTTTCTTTGTTTTAGGCACACATAAAATGTCTAGTTTCCTCACGTCCATAGCTCCACGCAATTCTTTTACCTTGAGATCATTTACTCCCCTAGCATTCCAAACACCCAGTCTCCATTCGTCGCCTGAAACATGACCTTCAGATTTTCTGTGTGCATGCCTTTTGTCGTTAAAAGCTCCAGTCCTTTCCGAGGCTATTTTGTAGTTTATGTTATTCATTGTTTAGATTATACGCCCAACTAACACCTGTATGCAATAAGTTTATTTTCTGAGTCGAAATCATGTCAAAGTTAAGTATTAAATCGTCATATGGTGGTGATTGTAGTTCTAACGTCAGCCCCACCAAAAACTTCAGTTAATAAGGGATAGTCGGGAGAGGGGGGAGGTAGAACTGGAACCGAGAGAGTCGTTTTGGGTTTGTGTTTTTTTTTTGCTAAGGAGGTCATCTTTGAAGAATCACGGAAAAATTCATGAAATTGGTTTTAGTAAAAAAATGATAAATGAAACTAAAGGTTGTATAGACAAGAAAATAATAATATTAATATCAATATATTAATAATAATATTAACTTGCAAAAATTAGAAATTACTGGGTATTTACGGGACGAATTTATAATGATAAACAAAACGGAACAACAATCAATGTTTTGAAAGCCAAACAAATAGTGAATTTAAATTAATGGCGAGTATTTTAAATGCCGTTGAGGCTAATGATTTCCCTCAAGGACAAAATCTACAGATAATTGGCAACCTACAGGAAAAGGGTATATTTTAAATTTATGAACTTTTTAATTTGTTGTGAAAAATTTTTAAAGAAGAACTGAAGAAATAAATGTCAAATGTCAAATGTTATCTTAATCGTTCATACTTTTATGTTACAGTGTTCGACATCATGAAAAATTAAGGTTACATTGGAAAGATTTCCTTATTTAACAATAATATCTCCGCATTCCATAATAATAATAATATTATAAGGGATTGATTGTTCAGAAGTACATCTAGAAGCCCTCACAAGATGTTCTAAATGCCCTCATAAAAGGCTCTACACGGAAAAAACGATGTAGCTGAGAGAACAATATTTTTGTCCTTCAGAACTAGAAAGTATAGTTCTTGCACCAAAAATACCGGCTGGTCATCACAACTGTACCAGTATAGGCGTAACAGCTATATGAATTCTTTCGACAGTTATGGTTGAGTTATTTGTTGAGACACTATATACCCGTGCTTCGCTAAACTAAACTTTTGTATAGTGCGAGCGGCATTACTGTTTTTTCCATGTAGAGGCTCTATCAGGATGTCCTGAAGGCTCTTGTAAGAGGTTCTAGAAGCCCTCATATGGTGCTCTAGATGCCCTTATAAGATTCTCTAAAGCCTCTCGTAGGAGGCTCTGAAAGCTGGCATAAAATGTTCTGAAGGCCCTCATAATTTCTGACACAGCTATCTATTTCCGTGGGCTAAGGAAAAATTGCGGCCCTAAGAAGTAAATTTATGTCAGTTTTCAACTATGCCACTCGAAATACGAAAAGATGTTGTATTTATTCATCGTCTTTTGTGCACGTAAATGTACAGTCTGTCAAGTTAAAGCGTGGGTGGCTTTACTCGCAGTCGGTAAGGTGTATCGACATGATTTTGGTGTCAAAATATTAAGAAGAGCTCCCT
>NC_046665.1:18340021-18357668 GCF_010883055.1 Belonocnema kinseyi | reverse complement strand
AGAGGGAGCTCTTCTTAATATTTTGACACCAAAATCATGTCGATACACCTTACCGACTGCGAGTAAAGCCACCCACGCTTTAACTTGACAGACTGTAATTTGCGTAAGAGGCTACGCCTCTTTTTAATTTTTCACTTTTTCCCCTTGACTGGGGGAAATGTGACGCCCTGTATATTGATTTTAAAGTTAAATTTAAATTCATCTACTTAATAAACATAAATGTTCGTATCAACTTGCCATCGTACAAATATTACATTATCAGGTCCGAGAATTCTCTTAATTTTAAGTTTTTCTCGTAGGCTAAGGGAAAAATCTGACATCTAGGGGAACTTCTGAGGTCGGAATTGATTTCAGCGGCTCAAATACATGAAAGTGCATTTATCAGCTGCAAAGTACAGACATTCTGCTATTTAACAATTATCACCTTTGCAGATTCTATAATTCCCTAGATTTTTTACTTTACCCCTAGTGTAGGGAAAATTTTCCCCTTAAATCCCAATTCTGAGGTCGGTTTCGGATTCAACGACTCAAAATATATAAGGCCTAAACAATATACCACATCCGACTATAAGAGCATTGTAGTCGTTAAATTAGTGTTAAGGTTCAACCCCCCTTGTGATTGAATTTTTTCATCAGGGAGATGAAAGGACAAGGTTTAGGGCGTCATAAAATTTTTGAGGAGGTAATTAAGGAAGGAAGAACTTGGTAAGAGATTGAGGTATTTCTCATCTTACTCACCTGGGTTATGTTGACATCATTTTTGATTCGATGCTGTTATCCTTCGTTTGAAAGCTTTGGTGGCCCTGAAAATGGCCGATGTATTAGGGGATCTTGAGAAGGACCAGTTGGTTACTATGGAGTGATACACACCACCAAACAAGGGGGTCTCACCTTACTTATATTCTCATCTTCTTGGGTGTTGACCCGCCCGACTCTACCCTGCCATCCTTAAAACATCTCTCCCATATTTCTTGGATTCTGGGAGCATGAGATTTCGCGTTGTCTCTGACAGCTCGAACGATATTCACTCTGGGATCGAGATGCACGTTAGCCGAGATACGGGGTCCCTTGTGCCCTCCGTGATACTTGACGGGGGTTTCGGGCGTCTGGTCTTTTTTGGACGAGGTGTAGTTAATGAAGCCACGTAGGATAGACACGAGAATGCTGGGAGGTTTCTGTTCAAAGGAGAAGTGCTGAGGGTGAGGACATCATCTGAATCCGAGCATTCTGGATTTTTCTCGGGGTGATCGCTTCGTCGTAGGTGCTCTGATATTTCTGGGTGCTCGGGATCGTATTCTTCCTCTGTTGGTTCTTTTCGGGACTCATCCGATAAGGGAAGTTGTTTGGCTTCGTGATAGTCTTAAGCATTCCCCAGTGAGGATGGGGGAACATGCTTGATTAGATAAGTGGCTAGGTCTACGAATGAGTGAATATCATCTCTAACTGGACTGTCGGGACAGGTTAGTCCTGTGGCTTCAGAGGGGGGCTTAGACTCCCCCGAACTCTGCGTCGCGAGGCAGGATTTCGAAACGTGTTTGGAAATCAGAAGAGCCACGAGATTTCAGCCTCATGCTCAAACTCAAAAAACAGCATGCTCAACATTTAAACTGTTGAAATTTGGATTCTATGTTAAATTTTCTATTGGAAACTCACGAGTCATCACAACCGTTCAAATGCTGTCGTCTGCCACCTGCTGATTTCTATCTTTCACAAAATTCATATTTATCGTGAAAATAATCATTTCGTCAACAATTTAAAAAATTTTTTAACATTTTATTGATACGAGGATCTCACAAAACCCCGGATTTTCGACAAGTTTTCTTTCTTTCACGAATCCTTTAGAAAAAATATATATTGAGTCAGTGCCGTACCTATGAAAAAATTAAAAGTTATATTTAGCCAACGCCCTTAACGGAAAAATTAACTATTCTATTTAAGTTAAAAATTGATCTTTTCCAGTTAAAAATTCATGCTTTCTTAAAAATTAAACTTTTTGGTAGAAAAGTAACTTTATTTGAAAAAACATTTTATCTTTTTGTTAGAAAATTTGAATATTTCATTTTTGTGTGAAATTTTTTTCTTTCATCAGTTGAAAATGTATGCATTTTGTTGAAAATTTGTCTTTTTGAATAGAAAATTTTTCTCTTCTGTTAAAAATTCCACTGCATGGTTCAATCTTAATTTTTTTAGTCACAGATTTATTGTTTTATTTAAAAACTCTTTTTTTTGCTCTTCATTTCAACCATTTTATTGAAAATTATTTTTTTTGTATTAAGGGCATGCTCTTCGGTGACCACGTGACCAAGCTAGTTCCCGGTTATGAACTTTTTTTGTGTTCGCTGTGTCCAAACATATTGAGATATCGTGTTTAAATTTTGACAGATTGAATGAAAAGCACTAAAGAACGTTTGTACAGGGTCCGGCACTCGAAGTGTAACCAATTAAAAAGGCTATAAATTCAATTTGGGAACTTACTTTTATTTAATTCAAAGTACAAAATGTGTGAAAATAATACAAAATTCAGAATCAATTCACATTTGTTCGATAATACCACCTTTGCCTTGACTATGGCCTTGAGACGGTCCAAAAACGAATCGCAAGCTGCCCGAATGTGACTTTCAGGTATTTTGGCCCACTCGCGGACAATGGCTTTCTTCAGCGTCTTGAGACTGGTGTATCTTTTATTTCGGAACTTGCTCTCTAAAATGGCCCAAAGAGAATAATCCATTGGATTCGTGTCTGGCGAATTCGAGAGCCATTGTGTGGACGTTATGAAGTTCGGAACGTTGTTTTTCAGTCATTCTTGGTTCACTCGAGCTCTGTGAAAAGGTGCCGAGTCCTGTTGAAACTTCCATGGTCTACCAGCGAAATATTTGTCCGCCCACGGCTTCAAAGCAACCTCCAGAATACTTTTCCTATAATACTTGGCATTTACCTTGACGCCAGGCTCGATGAAAACGATTGGAGAGCGCTAATCTGCGATTACAGCGGCCCAAACCATTATCTGTTGCGGGTGCACCCTCCTGGTGGCTAATCGATGACTCAAATTCTCGTATGAATGGTCGGTCAAGTAACTCCTATCGTTTTAATAGTTTACGAATTGCTCAATTGGAAAAATGTTCTCGTCAGAAAACACAATGTTCGGTAATTGACCGTTTTCGGCCAAGCGAAGGAGTTTCTTCGCTCTCTTAAGTCTAACTTGTTGCTGCTTCGGTGTGAGATCATGCGCCTTTTGGATCTTGTAAGGCTTGACCTTAAGATCATTTTTCAGTATGCGGCGGATGCTACGGTCGGATATTTTCAGTTCTTTTGCCATTTGATTAGCACTTCGTCGGGGATTTCGCTCAAGTCGCTTCTTCACTTTTTAAACCATCTCACGTGACGTTGCAGTCTTTTGATGACCACCTACATGACGTTTTGCGATGCTACCAATATTACTGTAACGAGTTATGGTGCGATAAATAAAAACTTTATTTACTTAAAGGCGATTGAGCTTACGAACAATCGCTGGTTGAGATTTTCCAGCTAAATATAAAGCAATCACACTATTACGTTTGAAATCCATCACTGATTTTTTGTCGCGTTCACTTTTAACAAAATGCTTTTGTGCACTTCTAAACAATACTCCGAACTATCTTTTAGCAAACTTTTACACAGCTGATGCTCATGCGCCAGCTGTGCCAGCGGTCTGAAGTTGGTTACACTTCGAGTGGCGGACCCTGTATACATCACTATGTTTACAATTGTAAAGAAAGTTTATTTAAAAATTGATAAAATAGGATATTACCATTCGAGTTATAGCACTTTGCAGACAATTTTTGATTTGATGCATTTCAGATTTCTTAATTTGCGTATATTGAGCACTGGCACCAATTTTGGACTAAAACGTCTAAACCTTAAAAAAAATTATTATAAGCAATAAAATTTGCACATTCGTTTCAAATCAACAAATAAGTATCTGCACACACGTTACCTATTATTATTTTAGGAGCATTTTTAGTGATTTCTAGCGGAGAAAAAAGAAACTTTGAACGTCGATAAAGTCGAGATCACGTGACTATAAGCACCTTCATGAATTTTTGTGTAGAATGCTTTTCATTTTTTTTGTTCTCACTATGTCCACACGGATTGACATATCGTATTCAGGATTTATAAACTTATACAAAAGGCATTAAGGAACATTTCTATATATCAAAATGTTTATAATTACGAAGAAAGTTTCCTAGTAAAACACTATAGGAATAGGAAATAAACTTTGAACGTCGATAAAGTAGATACCTCGATTTAAAAGAATCGAGGAAGATCGTAGAATGTGATTCTCGAAAATCCGTCAAAGTCCCATCTGGAGAAATGTTCATATTCAGAAAATAATTAAAATTTTCTAATTGTAAAATATTTTTGTGGATTTGTTGTACTGGTGTAAAACAATTCTAAGTTATTAACAAACCCAATAGAAATAGAATTTCGACCGTGGGCGAAAGACAAGGCGAGTCCGACGCTGAATCCCGCCGGTCGGTTCACTGTAAACAATAGTTATCAGCTGATCGATTCAATATAAAAAATGAAACGTCAAGAATTATGGAAGTTGGTTGGATAACACCAAAGACTAAATTTGAGCACATAGCTAGTGTTGCTATGTTTCACTAATATGTTAAAAAATAATAATTACGATTGGAAATGACTCCACAACAACTCAATTTTAGATCGCTTAGTTAGACCGAAAAACTATCGTTTCTTTGACCAAAAAAGCGATCAATATTTGAACGAAAGAATCGAGAATAAAAAGACCGTAATTCGATCGTTTTTCGAGTATTGCGAAACGGAACCCTCTCGTCACGGTTAAATGTTGGTCACATTTCTATCAATTCTCATGACTCCACAGTGTGGAGTAAAAATTGACTGAAAAGAGACTCCACGTTTGGCTAGATGACCGATTTTATACGAAATCGGTCAGTCCGACCCTAGTGATGTCACGGAATTGTTTGAGGCTGAAATATATTGTTTTTCCAGGCGAAACATGAGACACGTTTATTGTAGTACAATAAAGATATCTTCACAGAAAAAACATAAGATAAACTTTATATCGATTGCCGACGAAAGATTCTCTGCAGCAAAAATTAACTTTACAGGATAAACTTTACACAAATATCTGTTAAACTTTCTTTTTTTTTCCATGACAAACACATGTTTTTTGAAAGACCCGAAGTTAGGTAAACAAAACTTTAACGCTATAAAGAATTTCCTGCAACAAATTGTGTTCTTAGTCTTTTCTGTGCTGTGAATTCATCAAGTATCCATCAAGTATCGAAAAAGGTCCCGAGAAACTATGTTTGCAAACAAAGAAAACAGCTAATAGATGCATTTACGGAATCAACGATCAACAAGCTTTCAAAAGTTTACAATTTATCATTAACAAAAGAAAAATGCTCTCCATGCGAAGAATGGGTATCCAGTTTTCAAAGAGCTTTATAAACTGTACAAATGCAAACGAAAAGATCCGTCTGCTGACACTGGTGCAAGAGAATATACGAAGCAAGATTTACTTCTAACGTATTCTGAAGTAGCAAAATATATAATAGATCAATCCAGCAAATTTTCGATTACAAATAGAATATATTACACTGCTGGCCTATACAATGTATATCCTGTGAGTGATGTAGAGGTGCAATTAACATTAGAATATTATTTTAATGATCACGTAGATTATACCAGACAAAAACCAAATAATAATAATAATGTAATTTCAGTCCAGGAAAATGACGAAAGAATTTAAAAAGTAAAAAGATATTTAACGCGAAGTATTAGTGAAATGTTTAACCTGTTCCCAGAAAAAAATCCCAATGTAAGAATTGTAAAGACAAAATGTTACTTTGCGACCAAAATAAATTCAAATTGACCCTTTGAAAGAGGAATGTATTTGCATTTATTGCGCCGATTTTGAGCTTTTACTTATTGGATTAAAATACCAGAGAAGTGATGGAGCGAATATCAAAGAAAGATCGCGATAAGAGTAATTCAAATAATTTAACAATGCAGTGTGACATTGCTGAGAATTGAAAGTTAATGGTAAATGATGCATTTCAATCTAATCATTGGACCGATGATCATATGACACGCTCAGAGCAAAAGCGAACTAAAAAAACAAGATGCGGAAAAGAGAAGTAAAACACGCGAGAGCAAAAACATCCTAAGAATGAGCCAAGAGGTACAGTGATCCCAGATCTGAAACGAGATGTGGTCCAATACTATGACAGGGCTATGTCCGTGTGAATATAGTAGGAGACGCTGTAAATGGCTGAGTTGTGCGCGTAACCCATTTCTCCTCTTCTGAATTTGAAAACTCGAAGGTGCACGATTGCCGGTCGGAGCACTTCCGCTATTCTATTTATATATCTATCTGCTAACTGCTTTGAAATAAATTCAGGAGATTGAGATTTTAATATTTCCAGATTTCGATGCTGGCGTTTCTCATGATTTGAATAGATCACGCGCCTCTTGATATGCGTATATTTTGAGGTTATGTTATTTCAGGTATAAAATATAAATTATATAAATATTAATACTATTATATATATAAATATATGCGTATATTAATGATGATAATATTATAATTATGTTATATTATAATAGTCTTATTTATATCTTGATCCGCATTTGAAAGAAATTAAAGAAATTGGCGATTTTGGAATTCATCTCGTTTGGATAAAAACTCAATTATTTGATTGAAAAATTTATTATTTTGTTGAAAATGTAACTATTTTGTAAAAAAAAGTTCTCTTTTCTATCAAAAGTTCAACTACTTTTTTAAAATTTTTATTTTTTTTTTATTTGAAGGTTCATCTCTTTCGTTGAAAATAGATTTTTGAAACTGACAATCAATACCATTTTTGGTTAAGAAATCATGTGTTTTGTTAAAAGGTCGTCCTGTTTTGCAGAAATTAAATTGTTTTATGGAAAATTTATACCTATTGATTAAAAATTACATTTGTCAGTTGAATTATCATCTATAAATATGTTTTGGTTGTAAAGTCGTTCTGTTGTATTAGCAACTATATTCTTAAAAATTAAAATCATAATTTTTGGATAATTTTTGTAGATAATTCGTCTTTTTTACTTTAAAATAAAATAATTTCTTTGAAAAGTTATGTATTTTTTTAAGATTTGTCTTTTTTTGTAGATCATCAATTTTCTTGTTCGAAAATTCATCTGATTGGTTGAAAATTTAACAACTTTGTTTAAAATTAATTTTTTTGTTAAACATTATTTCTCTTTATCTGAAAATGTAACTATTATATAATTGATTAAAAATTAATCGTATATATTGGTTAAGTTGGAAAATCGTTTTTTTATGGAACATTAATCTTCTTGGTAAAAAATTCAACTTTTCCCTTCAAAATTTAACAATTTTATTGAAAATTCGTTTTTTTCTTTCAATTCAATTTTTTAGCACAGTTTTTATCTGGAAATTGTACTATTCCATTTTTGGTTGAAACTTTATACTGTACATTTTATTAGTTAAAACACCAATTATTTGATAGAAAATTTATTTATTCTGTTGAAAAGTAAACTTTTGGGATGAAAATTGATTTATTGTGTTAATTCGATTTTTTCCCTAAAATTAAAAAAACTGAAAACTCAACTGTTTTGTGAAAAATTTTTCTGTTTAGATGAGTTCAACAGTTTTTAATAAAAAATGTAAGCCTTTTTTTATGAAGATTCATAATTTTAAATGAAAATTCATCTCCTTCGTTAAAAATTTAAGGATTTGGTTGAAACTTCGTTTTTTTTTTTTAGTTGAAAATGAAACTGTTTTGTTACACCGTTCGATTTTTAAAATTGTCAATTCGTAAATAAGACTTTTGAGTTTGGATTTATAAATAAAGATGTAAAAATTAATAATATAAAGCGACTTTAAATGAATCAATTCAATTTATAATTTAAAAAGTCAACCCTTGTGTAAAATTAATATCTTTTTGTATGAGTTCAATATTTTTTAATTAAGAATTAATACTATTTTTGTTGAAGATTTATAAATTTAGTTGAAAATGTAATTATTTTGTTGGAAATTTGTTATTCTCTTTTTTTAGTTGAAAATTCAATTATTTTGATAGTAAGTTAATTTCTATTATCTCTAAATAACAATGCAAAAATATTAATCTGGTATAACTTAAAATAAAAACAATGTAACTTTTATTTAAAAAGTTTTTAGTTAAAAAATTAATTTAATCGTTCAATTTTTAATGTTACGAACTGAAATTTTTTTGAATTAGTATCATTTTGAACCTTAAAAATAATAGCGTAATTTGTATTTTTTAACCAGAAATCTCTAAAATGTTAAAGTCATACCAATTTTAAAATGGCAATTTCGTGTTTTAAAATAATTTAATTAAAAAAATTGTAAAATTAAAAGGTGTTAAAAGTTTGTGTTTTAGGCGCATGAATTACAGAGGCCGACAAAATTTGACAAAGGTCCGGAACCAGAGACCAGACCTGGTATACCCGAAGGTTTTTGCTGCGCTGAATTCGAATCCGACCTCAGAAAAATTCCATCACCCTCAGTTTTCGAGATATTTTAACCTAAAAGTGCAAAAAACACCGTTTTTTGCTATATTTGAGGTTACATAGCATTTTGAATAAATTTTTTTTTTCAAAACCGGGCGAAAGCATCACAAAGGAGCACCCTTGCCATCTGAAATCCATTTTTCAGATTCAAGATAGCTTTTTTTTCATCGATATATCATTGATTGAAGTTAAGTATTTCCGCAGTTTCGTAACAACGTTAAAACACCCTACATAGCATATGTGAGGCTATAAGCCCAATTTATAAGTGATCTTATTCGATCGAAAAAATCTATATATAGGTTTTTGAGGTTGCTCATTAAGAATATGAAGTCAGATTTTGAAAATTCAATACGGCTGCCATTTTGGATCCGCCATTTTGAAGTGTTAGGGCGGAGTAGGTAACAAGGATCGGGGGTTAAGGAAATTGGATTGTAGGGGTTTAAGCTCAATGATACGCACGTAACCGGGTTTGGGGGTAGAGGAAATCGGGTTATGGGAGTCTCAGGTTATGGGCTCGAAAGGATTCGGATTCAGCGCAGCAAAAACCTTCGGGTATAGTAGGTCTGGTCTCTGGTTCTGAGAATTGTTGGCCTGTGTTATTGAGAGTTTAAATGAAATATTCCTGACTTAAAAATTTGTCAAGCTTCAGTTTTAAAAGTTTAAAATTCGAAAGATTTCCACCGCAAAAAAATCATTTTCAGATTTAAAATTTTTATTTTCTAATTTCATCCTGAATTTTGAATTGGAACAGGAAATTTTTCAAAGCAATTTTACGTATTTCTGAATTGGATCAGAGGTTTTTTGAAAAAAAAAAATATATAATTCAGATCTGGGACAAGCCATTAAAAACAACTATTAAAAACTATACAAATTTGAACAGAGTGGTTCGAAATAGAAATCCTTGAATTGTTAAAATTGTAATGAGCTAAATTATAAGTTTGAACGCTACAATTTTAATTTAGAATAATATTCAAAATTAATTTAAAACTTGAAATTATTTGAAATAATTTTAAAGACGATGTAGATTTTTGCAGATTTAAAATAAAGTCTTTTGAGAATTGTGAAATATTTAAAAAGAATAACAAAAATTGTTGTGATTGCTAAGAAAACTGAAAATGGTTTTTTAGTTTGAAAAATTACTTTTAAGTGAGTATTTGAAAAGATATTAAAAAGTTTAGAAAAAAAAGGAATCAGGACGATTTTAAGGCAATTTTTTTATTTTGTAGTTTTTTTAATTTCAGGAAAAAATCGAATTAACACAATAAATCAATTTTCAACCCAAAAGTTTACTTTTCATCAAAATAAATTAATTTTCTATCAAATAATTTGTGTTTTAACTAATAAAATGTGCAGGATAAAGTTTCTACCAAAAATGGAATGGTACAATTTCCAGATAAAAACTGTGCTAAAAAATTGAATTGAACAAGAAAAAAAAACGAATTTTCAACAAAATTATTAAATTTTCAAGGGAAAAGGTAAATTTTTGACCAAGAAGATTAGTGTTCTATAAAAAGAAATGATTTTCCAACTTAACCAATATATACGATTAATTTTTAATCAATCATATAATAGGTAAATTTTCAGATAATGATAAATAATTTTTAACAGAAAAAATTAATTTTGAACAAGGTTGTTAAATTTTCAACGAATCAGATGAATTTTCGACCAAGAAAATTTATGATCTACAAAAAAAGACAAATCTTGAAGAAAATGCATTAATTTTTAAAGAAATTATTTAATTTTTAAGTAAAAAAGACGAATTATCTACAAAAAGTTGAATTTTTTAAGCGAAAAATATGAGTTTTCAATGAAAGAGTTCAACTCTCAACCAAATAGTTAAATTTTCAACCATAATTAAAAAACCTTGTTAAAAAAAACGTATTTTTTTTATAAAGTAGTTCAACTCTTAATGAAATAATCGACTTTCAAACCCAAGAAGATGTACAGTTGATATTTTAACCAAACAATTGCATTTTTGATCAAAAATGATACATTTTCAACCAAAAAGATTAAATTTCTACTAAACATGGTCAATTTCCAACAAAAGGCATGAACTTTTAACGAAATTGTTTAATTTTAAATAAAAAAGAGTATTTCCCCCTAAAAATTATGATTTTAATTTTTAACAATATAATTGCATTTACAACAGAACGACTTTACAACCAAAACATATTTATAGTGGATAATTCAACCGAAAAATGTAATTTTTAATTAAAAAGTTTAAATTTTCCATAAAACAATTTAATTTCTGCAAAGAAGGATGACCTTTTAACAAAACCTTCAAATAAAAAAAAAAAAATTTTTAAAGTAGTTGAACTTTTGATAGAAAAGAGGACTTTTTTTACAAAATAGTTACATTTTCAAATAATAATTAATTTTTCAATCAAATAATTGAGTTTTTATCCGAACGAGATGAATTCCAAAATCGCCAATTTCTTTAATTTCTTTCAAATGCGGATCAAGATGTAAATGAGACTATCATAATATAACATTTAACATTTTTAACATCTTTTTAAATACTCACTTAAAATTAATTTTTCAAACTAAAAAATAATTTTCAATTTTCTTAGCAACCACAACAATTTTTGTTATTCTTTTTAAATATTTTACAATTCTCAGAAGATTTTTTTTTAAATCTGCAAAAATCTACATCGTGTTTCAAATTGTTTCAAATAATTTCAAGTTTTAAATTAATTTTGAATATTATTATTTAAATTAAAATTGTAGCGTTCAAACTTCAAATTTAGCTCATTACAATTTCAACAATCCAAGGCTTTCTATTTCGAACCACTCTGTTCAAATTTGTATAATTTCTAATAGTTGTTTATAATGGCTTGTCCCAGATCTGAATTATATTTTTTTTCAAAAAATCTCTGATCCAATTCAGAAATACATACAAGTGCTTTGAAGAATTTCCGGTTCCAATTCAAAATTCAGGATGAAATTAGTAAATTAAAAATTTTACATCTGAAAATAATTTTTTTGAGGTGGAAATCTTTTGAATTATAAACTTTTAAAACTGAAGCTTGACAAATTTTTCATTCAGAAATATTTCATTTAAACTCTCAATAATTCATGCGCATAAAACACAATCTTTTAACACCTTTTAATTTTACAATTTTTTAAAGTAAATTATTTTAAAATACGAAATTACCATTTTTAAATTTTTATGACTTTAACATTTTAGAGATTTCTGGTTAAAAATATAAATTACGCTATTATTTTTAAGGTTAAAAATGATAATAATTCAAAAAAATGTCAGTTCTTAACATTAAAAATTGAACGATTAAATTAATTTTTTAACTAAAAACTTTTTAAAATAAAAGTTACATTGTTTTTATTTTAAATTATTCCAGATTAATATTTTTGCATTGTTATTTAGAGATTATAGAAATTAACTCACTATCAAAAGAATTAAATTTTTAACTAAAAAAAAAGAGAATATCAAATTTTCAACAAAATAATTACATTTCCAACTAAATTGATAAATCTTCAACCAAAAATGTTTTAATTTTTAATTAAAAACTGTTGAACTCATCCAAAAATATATTAATTTTACACAAGAGTTGACTTTTTAGTCAATAAGGATTTTTTTTAAATTGTTGAATTTCAAAGCCAAAAAGATGATTTTTTTAAAAAACAGTGTAAACTTATTTTTAAACGGAATTGTTCAAGGACTTCTGGTTAAAAAATATAAACTTACTTTCAATGCTTTGAATTTAAGGATAAATAAAGAAATTTTTTAATGTTCAAGACTGAATCATTTTGATCAATAAAAATTGATTAATTACAATTCTTTTTTAATTGGAAACTTTTTAAATTATAAATTGAATTGGTTTATTTTAAGTCGCTTTATATGATTAATTTTTACACTTTTATTTATAAGTCCAACCTCAAAAGTCTTATTTACGAATTGACAATTTTAAAAATCGAACGGTGTAACAAAAAAGTTTAATTTTCAACTAAAAAAAAAAGCGAAGTTTCAACCAAACCCTTACATTTTTAACGAAGGAGATGAATTTTCATTTAAAATTATGAATCTTCATAAAAAAGTCATATATTTTTTATTAAAAACTGTTGAACTCATTCAAACAGAAAAAATTTTCACAAAACAGTTGAGTTTTCAGTTTTTTTAATTTTAGGAAAGAAATCGAATTAACACAATAAATTAATTTTCAACCCAAACGTTTACTTTTCAACAAAATAAATATATTTTCTATCAAATAATTGGTGTTTTAACTAATAAAATGTACAGTATAAAGTTTCAACCAAAAATGGAATAGTACAATTTCAGATAACGACATAAACAATTTAGTTTCTGCAAAAGAGCACGACCTTTTAACAAAACACATGATTTCTTAACCAAAAATTTTATGGATTGTCAGTTTCAAAAATCTACTTTCAACGAAAGAGATGAACCTTCAAATAAAAAAAAAAATAAAAAATTTAAAAAAGTAGTTGATCTTTTGACCAGCATCGAAATCTAGAAATATTAAAATCTCAATCTCCTCAATTTATTTTAAGGCAGTTAGCAGATAGATATATAAATAGAATCGCCGAAGTGCTCCGACCGGCAATCGTGCACCTTCGAGTTTTCAAATTCAGAAGAGGAGAAATGGGTTGAGCGCGCAACTCAGTCCTTTACAATTTACATCGTCTCCTACTATATTCACACGGACATAGCCCTGTCATAGTATTGGACCACATCACGTTTCAGATCTGGGATCACTGAAGAGGTAAAACGACACAAGAATGAAGGAAGAAGATTCCCCCCACTTGGCTGCTGTGAAGATCAGCCACGTGTAAATCCGAAAATGCGCGAACACGAATCCGAGCTCGCCCGACTTCACGAATGACGATCTAATCAGCTGCTCCTCAAATTCATTCTGGTTTTAAAATCCTGAGTTACCATGGAATCATTACATTCGTTGCGAAGTGGAAAATATTTCCACCATATAATTGAATTTTTTACTAAAATGATACATTTTTAACGGAAAATGGAATGTTTAATCTTTATCTAAACAAATCATATTATATCAACAGAAAAGAATTTTTACTAAAAAGGTGGATTTTTAACTAGCGGAACGAATTCTTAATTAAAATAGATGAACTTTAAACAAGAAGAATAAATTTTTACTAAAAAAAGATAAATTTTTAACTGAGAAAGGTCAATTTTCTTACAAAAAAATTTTTTTAATTAAAAAAATACATTTTTAACCGATAATGATACAGTTAAATGTTTAATTCCAGAAATTAATTTTCAACAAAATATTTGAATTTTTAAAAAGACAAAATAAATTTTTTTTTACCAAAACAGATACTTTTTGAAGCACGAAGAATAATTTAATTTAAAAAAAAAACATGAACTTTTAATGGCTGAAAGCAGTCCATTTTTAAGCAAAAAAATATAACACAACAGTTCAATATTTAACGAGAAAATGTATAAATTTTCAACTAGAAAAGATCAATTTTAAATCAAAAATGATACAGTTAAAATTTAAGAATTAAAAAATGTTTTTTCAACCAAAAAGAATCGAATTTTCAATAAAGGTGTTAAATAATCAACCAAAGGAATGAATTTTTTTTACCAAAATAGATGCATTTTCAAAGAAGAATGATAATTTTCTACTATACATGTAATAGTTCATTTTCAATTTAAAAAATTTAATTGTCGACGGAAACAATAAATTTTCAAATGGAAAATATAATTTTTAACAAAAAATTTAACAGTTGAATTTTAAATTCAAAATTTAATTTTGAACAAAAAGAAAACAATCGAATTTACTACAGATTAGAAGTTTGAACAAAGAAGTGAATACACAAACATCAAGAATAATACACTACTAATTAGATGGATTTTTAACCATATACATACTTGAATTTGAATAAAAAAAGATACGTTTTTAACAAAAAATGGAATTAATGCATGTTTAGCAAGAAAATTGATAAAAAAGCACAAAAAAAATTAATTTTAAAATGGAAGGAAGAATTTTCAAAACAAATAAATTTTTACTAAAAAGCCGAAATTTCCATTTAAACAAAATTCTCTTTCACCCAGAAAACAATGATTTTTTAATCAAGGAAAGTAATTTTCAAACAAATATTTTTCTTAAAAAAGACGTAGTTTCAAACAAATTAATTTGCAAAAAACGAATTATCTATAAAATAGGTAGTTTTCAACCATGAATGCCATCGTAACATTTTCAATCAGAAAAATAGTTTAAAAATTGCGAATTAACCAAAAAAATTTAACCAGATAGTTGAATGTGTTAACTAAAAAGATTTTTCTACCACGAAGAGAATAGTTTAATTTTCAGCTGAAATTTTTTTTTAAACAAAATCATCATTTTTTACAAAAAATATCAGTTTTCAAACAAGAAGAAAAAGTTTCTACCAAAAAGACGAACTTTCAACTGAAAAAAACAAACACTTTTTAATTGGAAATTCCATTTTATGCTGAAGGTTTCAGTGGAAAAAATTAAATTTCAACACAAGAATAACATACAAAAAAAAGAGGAATTTTCAACCAAAATGTGTATTCTGTTTGTGTAAAAAAAATTTAAATAAGTAAATCAAAAATTATCATTCTATAGACAAAAAACGAGTTCACTACATTAGTCGATAACATAACAAGGAATTTCAATGTTTATTTAAAACAATTTTTCTCGTTATTCGCCTCAAATGTGAACTGAATTAATAAAAGAAACAAATAAGAATGTCTAACTCTTTTTTACTGATTACATTCCTTTTTAGTTTAAAACTTCTAGTATTACATTTTTTTGATTGAGGTTTCATCTTTTTTTGTTGCGGTGGAAAATCCATGTATTTTCTTGAATATTCATCTTTTTTATAAAAATATTATTCTTTATGTTTGTACATTCATTTCTTTGGTAAAAATGTAACCATTTTCTTGTTAATTCGATTTTGTTTTAAATTAATTTTTTTTTTTCACTGAAAATGTAACTGTTCCTGTTTTGGTTAAAAAGGTATCTTTTTTAGTTGAAAATTAAATTCTTTCGTTGAAAATTAAACTACTATGTTGAAAAATCAATTTTAACTATTCTATTTTTGTTTGAATACTTATTTTTAGATTGAAATTCATTTCTAAAGTTGAAAATTGCTTTCCTGTTTGCTTCAAAATTCGTCGTTTTTAAAGAAAATTAATTTCATTCGTAGAAACTTCATTTTGATATTAGAATATTATTCTTGTTGTTTGTGCATTTACTTCTGTGTTTAAAAATTTATGTATTTTGTTGTAAATTCGATTGTTTTTGTTGTTGTTCAAAACTCATTTTTTAAATTGAAAATTTAACTGTTTCATTTATGTCAAGGAAGTTTCCATTTATTTTTATAATTTACAGGAATTTCGAAGAATTAAAAAAATGTTAGAAGGGTCATTTAAAAAATTCAAAATTATTTCATAAATTTTTTTTAAAAAGTTCAAGGTATGTCAAAATATTTGGAAGGAATTGCAACATTTGAGTGTATTTAAAAATGTCCCAAGGAATATC
This sequence comes from Belonocnema kinseyi, assembly GCF_010883055.1. Lineage (NCBI taxonomy): Eukaryota > Metazoa > Arthropoda > Insecta > Hymenoptera > Cynipidae > Belonocnema > Belonocnema kinseyi. The sequence goes on along the minus strand of NC_046665.1, from coordinate 18,341,595 downwards.
CAATTGATTACGGTATTTTAATATGAAATTTTGAAAGATTTGTTATATTTTAGGATATTTTAATAGATTCCAAGGAATTTTTCATTGATTTTAATAATTTAGTATAACATTTTAAAGGATTTGAAAATATTTTAGTGTATTTTTAAAATTGCAAGGAATTTTTAAGAGCTTTAAAAAATTTCAAGAGATTTTAAAGGATTTTTAAATATTTGAGGATTTTCAACTATTTTGTACAAAATTATTTTTTTTTTTTCTTTAAACAAAATTTTTTAACTACAAGAAAATTTATCCTTTTTGTCGAAAATTTAACAATGATTAAACATTAACTTTTTGTACAGAAAATTAGTCTTGGTGGAAAATAAATTTCTTTTGTGCAAAGTTCGTGTATTTCATTAAAAATGCTTTTTTTAGTTTATAATTCGGCTTTTTGGATGAAAATTTAACTTTTTCTTAAAAAGTTTAACTATTTTGTTGAAAAAAATTTTAACAAATTTTTCTTAAATTGATGTATTTTATTCCAAATTTACTTTTTTTTGCATAAAACTAAATGTTTTAGTTGAAAGTTGAACTATTTCTATTAAAAGATAGTCAACTAGTCATTAATATTCATATAAAATTTTATAATTATAATATTAACATCAATAATATATATAATAGTAATAATATCCATATTATATACACCTGAAAAACATAACCTCAAAATCGGATCATGTATGAAATTACGAATCACGCGAAACATCAGAATCGCCAATTTCTTTAATTGCTTTCAAATGGGGATCGAGATATAAATAGAAGACCTATGGTGGGGGTAAATTTTAGGCTCGATCTGGCAGTTCTAGGAGCAGCTGATTAGATCTTTATGCATGAACTCGGGCGAGCTCGGATTCGTGTTCGCGCATTTTCGGCTTTATACGAGGCTGGTCTTTGCAACAGCAAAGTGGGGGGAATCTTCTCCCTTCATTCTTGTGTCGTTTTACCTCTCGGCTAACTATTAGGTCGTTTTTGCTCTCGCGTGTTTTTACTTCTCTTTTCCGCAACTTATTTTTTTAGTGCGCTTTTGCTCTGAGCGTGTCATATATCGATATTTACTGCTGATTGCTATCGAGGTGCAGAAACTAAAAGTTCTGCAGTAGTTTCCGATGATAAGAAGCATGATTCTGCACATGCTTTATTGGCAATTGATTGCATTGTGCAAATTATGAAATATTTGAATCCTGAGAAATTGAAAGAAATTACAATAATAACAAATGCAGCTGCAGCTCACTTTAAAAATCGCTGCCAGTATCACGCCTTGAGTAACTCATCTTGCAACAAGAATCCTTTGTCCGGTAAGTGAATACATATACTGGCGTCATTAATCTAATACTGCTTTTACCAGAGACAGTTGCCAGTTTTGGAGAAGGAAAGGAAAAAGAGTGGGAAAAATTAATGCACCCAAAAGTTGGTAGGTTAAGGCAAACTTCAGTCTTTGAGAAAGAAATTATTGTTAAAAATTGCATGTGTGATTAATGTAATACTAATATGTAGAGTGCTAATATAATAGGGTATCAAATTCTGAGCTTTAATTACCTCAA
>NC_046665.1:18336441-18339921 GCF_010883055.1 Belonocnema kinseyi | reverse complement strand
AATGAGCTTACTAGCCTAAAAATTCAATTCTTGGGAGGGTTTACGCAATTCTTGACAGGGATGGCCCCAACTCTTGGCACCCCAGTTATATGAAGATGAAATGGTGAATGAATCAGATTAAATTAAACTTTAATAGTATCAATATGAAGTGAATAGTGAAGAGAAACATTGTTTATCAATTCTTTTTTATTTATAAACAAATAGTCTGGCTTAAATGACTTAATTATCAGCATCTATTTAGTCCAAATTTAAAGGTTGTGATCCTCGGCTTCTTTTGACTGCTTTAGCAGAATTAGTAGAATCGTTTTTTGTTTTCAAAAATTGATTTTCTTTTTTGTTAGTGTCTTTAGCTTTTAACTTTCTTTTTCTGGTAACTCCTTTAGCAGAATCAATAAGATCGCTAATATTTAAAGATTGATTTTTTTTAGTTCATAGTCTTTTGCCTTCATTTGCCTTCCTTTCCGTTTTGGGGTTAGAGGGAAACGCAAATAATCATGCATATTTCCGTTTTTTCTACATTTTAAAGCAATTTCTTGTACGTGTTAGGTTGAAATCGCTTTTCGTCTCGAATCTGCATAATCGTATAATGTTTCATTAATTGCATGCTATTCTGAAAACTGCGGTTACAAAATACTTCTTTTCTCTCTACACTATTTAAATCAACCTTATTATTATTTAACACGTTTTCAGAAGTGTTAATAACCATACTTTTTCCGATTGCCAATAATAGAAATCATTGCAAGAACATAAAATCCAATTCTTGGCAGGGGGTGCCAAGAATTTCATACAGTGCTTTAGATTGAAAATTTATTCGCACCTCCTATTATTTATTAAATAAATTATAGTTAAATCTTACTTATCTTTTATTAACAATTTTAACATTTCCTCGAAATGTGCTGAAAAGAAAATAGTCACTTTTGTTAATTATAACGTTGCGAGGGATAAATTGAAAACTGCAATTATCTAAAGATTTTCTTTAGCTAACCTGAAAATTCTTAGAAGCCTGAAAACAAGGCTGAATTTTGTAATTTCAGAAAACATAAATTATTGTTTAGCATAAGCTGAATACATATTACTACGAAAAAATGTCTGCGCTTTATAAAAAAATAAAAAGCAATTCGCTATTTATCTCTATTCTCTTATTATTTCATAAAATCTAGAGAAGGGTGCCAAAAATGGGGGGGGGGGGGTAGGAATTGGTGCTCTTACCCTAAACATCGCAAATGCCTTCATACATCCATAGAAAGGAGTAACAGTGTACTCAAAGGGGATGAAGCAGAAAAATCTGAACCAATAGAATCCTAGAAATTAATAAAGTAAGAATTAAAATAAATCAAAACAGAAAAGCATATCTTCACCGTATTATGATAAATCTACATCAACCATAAAATCGAGGGTGGCCCTTTTAAGACAACTTTTTTTTTGACAAAATCGTGATTTTTTACATAATTCACCTGAATATTCATGTAGCCCTAAGTTCGTGAAAAAAATTGTTGATCAAAAACAAAAAATAAGTGTCTCCTATTTAGCGTTGGGAAACAATATATTTCAGCCCCAAACAATTCCGTGAAATCACCAGGGTCAGACTGCCCGATTACATATAAAATCGGTCATATGGGCATGTTTGCAGGGACATTCACTATTCACTGGGGTTACGGAAACATAGAAAACCGACGGCAGAGGCAGCTGGAGACTCATGTTTCCCCGAATTCAACTACAAATATTTCTTTTTGCGCTATAAAATTTAACACATTGCTCCCAATATGTATTATATTCCGTAATGATATTTATTTCTCAATCATTTTACGGTTCTGTCTAAAAAAAGTTTTAATCGCCGCGGAATCATTAAAAATTATTATTTTACATATTCGCGTGACTCGGTAGACGTTTTGTAGTTGCGGCGACCGTGTTTTTCAAACATTCATAATTCTTAAACAAGGGTATTAAGTGTCAATTCTAAATTTTGGGATTGATAAAAGAATCGGCACAAATTTAAAAAGTTTATTCGACGAGTGAACTGTACTTATATTACTTGGAATGAAGGACTATTAAAAATAAATTTTACATTTTATGCGGTTGTGCTGCCTAGATGCAACGAGCTGCATCGGTCAGCTGTGAAAGAGATGTTCTCTTGAGGAGAGATAATGAAAATATGCAATACAATGAAACGGACCCAATGTCCCTTGGGGATGTAAATTTGGCACAAAGCCACATTCGGTTGCCTTCGGAGATTTACGGATGCCTGTCTCGGTTCCCGCGTGGAAGCGGCCCTTTATTTCTGATCGCAGTCGGAAAAAGGCGACGTGGAAAATCCCGGGGGAAATCCCACGAGGATGGCGCTCTGTATTTAGGGCCTAGGGGCGCCTGGTTATCCAAAGAGTACCATAAAAAATCATTAAAATTAGACACCTAAGAGTTACAATTTGATTAGGTCGGTGAAAGTTTCTAACATCATCTTAAGTCTAAGTCGGTCTTGTCGTAAATAAAAATAAATAAGGAAATTATAATGTTTAAAAATTTTCTGGTAATAAACGCCTTATGAAAACGTCCTTCTTTGAAATAAAATATAAATAATAAAAATTTTCTCGTTCGTTTTACATTTTTAGAAATATAAATATTGTTTGGGACTGTACAAAGGGCGCACTTACAAAGAACCCGGGACATTTGTATAATTATATTTGAAGTACTATCAATTGATAAAAGTTTAATCAAAAAGTAAATGTCGCAGAGGAGGCCTTCCCGTTGTTAGTTTTTTGACAACACTGGTTACAAGTCACGTAACATGTAACAGAAACAAAGTTTGCTCGGTTTGGGCGGATCTTCAATTATTTGTTGGTTTTGTTAAAATTTATCTCAATTACCATGATTTGTAATTCTTCCGATTTATTAGTTCCAATCAAATCTTGTAATCAAAAAAAGATAATCCTACTTTACCGAAAAGACAATTGCAGCCTACCACAATAAAATTTCGCGGCATTCTCAATCAAAAATGCCTTACTCAACAAATGAAAAAGTCTTATGATTTATGAGTCACCGGCAATTGAGGATTATAACCTCAATTAGGGCATATTATAATTTTTCACGATAGATGGCCAAATCGCACACTTTCCGAATTTCCAACTATAATACCGGCACACAAAAAAAGTGTTCGGTTTCAGAGACAAGACCTGTCATCTCCTATGTACTAGGCAGTCTGATAAGTACCTGAAAATTCTAAGAGATGGCATTAGTATTCACTAATGTGAACCATTTTCGTCGAGCTTGATCCTTCAAATGTCGCCTGTCAAAACTTCAGCCATTTATGTTTACGCATTTACATATTACAGCACTGAGAAGCGACTAACCTCCGAGTTTTTTTTAATATGGAAAAATCTGAGTTTCGAGTTTTGATCAAACACTACTATTTTCGCAAGAAAACAATATCCGAGACCAAGGCCAAGCTGGATAAGTATTACCCGGACTCTGCACCGTCGATTGGAA
>NC_046665.1:18331442-18336341 GCF_010883055.1 Belonocnema kinseyi | reverse complement strand
TATACTCCTGAGTCAACGCAACAGGCAAAACAGTGGGTTCCACCGGGCCAAAGTGCTCCGAAGCGTCCAAAAACGCAACAATGGGTCGGAAAGGTTATGGCCGACGTATTTTGGGATGCACATGGCATAATATTCGTGGACTATCTTGAAAAAGGTAAAACCATAACCGGAGCATACTATTCATCATTATTGGACCGACTGAAAATCGAAATCGCAAAAAAACGACCGCATTTGAAGAAGAAAAAATCGCTTTATCATCACGACAATGCGCCTGTTCATTCATGCTTAGTTGCACAAGCAAAATTGCATGAAGTCGGCTTCGAATTGGATCCTCAGCCACCGTATTCACCAGACCTGGCCCCCAGCGACTATTACTTGTTCCCTAACCTGAAGATATGGCTCACCGGTAAGCGTTTTTACTCAAATGAGGAGCTCATAGCTGAAACTGAGGAGTATTTTGGAGACCTTCCGATCGAGTACTTTTCGGACGGTATCAAAAAGTTAGAAAATCGTTGGACTCGCTGTCGACATAAAAGGAGAGTATGTTGAAAAATAAAATCGACTTTGGCCAAAAAAACGTCTCCGTGTTTCACTTTTCAGGGACTTATCAGACTGCCTATTATTTTGACGTGCCGAATCTAAACCTGGGTCAGAATGAAATTTCACAATGTTGTTTTTTTAATTCTCAAAAATCGCCCTTGAAAATGGAAAATTCGCATTGGTATTTTTTCAGTGTCTTATTATTCTGAAGGTTCTGACTTACTGTAAAATCTTAAATTAATTTAAAAAATGGACGAAATATCTCTAGTTTAGGAATTACTTGAATTCTAGGGTGTTTACCTTTAATATTATTGAAGGTTTTGAATGTGAGTAAGTCTTTTTCAATACTAACCTCCGTTCTTTATAAAGATGATTTATGAAATCAATCATGTTTTTCACATTCTTATCCTAATGAGAAGGTATTGGTTTTATGTAAAATTTCACTTTGTCCATTTTTATAAAATCTTCACGTTTTAAGACCCATTGAGTCAGAAAAAACGATTTTTACGAAAGTGTTTGTCTGTCTGTCTGTAGTCTGTTGTCTGTATTCTGTAAGCACGATAACTTTCAAAAAATTGATCAGATTGGATTCTGCTTTGGCACACTTTTTAAGGCCTAAGAAGAAAGAACAAGTTCGTGAACCAGATATTTTAGATCAAAATTCAAAAAGTGAGCACGTTTTCAAAATTTTTAAGACCACATTCTTTTGAAATTTCAAAATTCTATGAATGTTTATTCCTAGTACTCAAAATCCCAAACAATTTATCCTTATTACTTTTTTCTATAAAAAGAAAATCATTAGAGTTAGAGCACTTTCAAAATCCAAAAAAACAAACTAAAATTAACATTTCAAGCCAAACAACGCATACCATGAAAAAAGTCAGGAGCAGAAAAACGTTGATTTTTAAAAGCCCTAGAAGGTGGTCATAAGAACTTTTTTGATTTGGTCGAAAAGTTGAAGTATCAAAATTTGATCGTACCTCAACTTTTTGAAACCACATTTTTTCAGGATTTCAAAATTCTATGAACGGTTATTCATAGTACTTAGAAACTCAAACAATTTATCCTAATGACTTTTTCTATAAAAAAGAAAATTACCAGAGTAAACGCAAGCTATGAGAAAAATAAATAGACTCTATTCAAGTTTTTCATGAATAATTTTTTAGAGGACCCTTCATTTTTTCTTTAATCGTAAGATATAACCTTAAAAATAAAAAAAATAAAATTATTTCAATACATTTTTTTAAATAAATATTTTTTGTAAAACGACACAAGGTATGCACTAAAATTAAAAGACTAAAGTTGTTAACCCAAGAAGATCTATAAATTTGTTATTAATCATTTTTAAATATGACGAGTAGATTTTCTTTTAAGTGTAAAAAATAAGATTGAAAATAAAAAAATTTAATTTTTAGAATAAATTCTTGGAAAAAGGACATGAAAGACGAAACAAATTTAAAAAAAAAAAGTTTCTTTAAGCAAAAATATCTTGAAGTTTGTTATAAAATCTGATTTAAAAATATATATAGTAAACAAAAATCTTCCCGCTTTGCGGGCATGTTCTTATAGCGCTCTGTGTGCGTGGCTAGCAAGTTTGAACGCGCCTGTGGCGTGCAATTATTAGTTATCGCGCTTCACGCTCGATGATGCATTCACCTCGCGATACGCGCTCAGTCTTTGTGTTTACCCTACATTTGTACGCAATTTAAAAAAAATTAAAGGTCAAAACATCGATAACTTCTATTTGGTGAATGAGAATCCTCTTTTGTCGAACCTCCTTCAGCTTTAACGAATACATTCTCATTATGTATCTCGTACTTCGCATTCGATTTTGTCGAAAGTGCAAACTTTTTTGCATTATGACATTCTCATCAGTTAAGGTAATTAGGTTTGTTTAAAATTTGACCTCCCCAGTTTTTGTCAAATGTCCACGTTTTGAGATCCCCTGAATCCGAAAAACAGGTTTCTACGAATGTGTCTGCCTGTATGTCTGTATCTATGTATGTCTCTCTGTGTAAACACGATTACTTTTAAAAAAAGTAATCTATCAGATTGGTCTTTGGCACACTCGTTTAGTGTCCTAAACTAAAGGTCGAGTTCGTTAGCCAGCCATTTTGAATGAAAATTCAAAAAGTGGGCATATTTTGAATATTTTTGAGACCACTTTTTTAAAAATTCATAAATTCTCTGTATGGTTATTCATAGTATACAAAAAATTTAAAAATTTATCCTCATGACTTTTTTCGAAACATCAAAAATTTCTAGAGTTATAGCATTTTCAAAATCCAAAAAAAACTAAGATGAAAAATTTAGGCCAAACAACGCATGATAAGGAAAAAAGTCTAGAAAAGAAAAACATTGCTTTTTGAAATCCCCACAAGATTATAATAACAACTTTTTCAATTTGGTCAAAAAGTTGAAAATTCCAAATTTGATCGTACAAAAAAATTTTGAAACCACATTTTTTCAAGGTGTAAAAATTCTATTCAAGCTTGTTCATATTAGTTCAAAACTTAAACAATTTATCCTTCTGACTTTCTTCTATAAAAAGAAAATTGTCAGAGTTAGAGCATTTTCAAAATCCAAAAAAACAAACTAAAATGAACATTTTAAGCCAAACAACGCATTATATGAAAAAAAAAGTTGGAAATAAAAGGTTGCTTGTTGAAAGCCCTCCAAGATTATAATAACAGCTTTTTCAATTTGGTCAATGAATCACTTTTCGATATAACCTACGAAAAAAAATGAGACAAAAATTGTTCATCTAAAAAAGAGCTATAATTTTTGATAGGACACGTAGTTTTTGCTTTAGTCGTAAAAAATATCATTCAAAATAAAAATATTAAATTTGTTTGAAAAAACGACACAAGGTATGAACTTAAATTTCCAGACAAAGTTGCATATTATGAATTGTAATGATATATATTTATTGAAATGATACTGGTTTCAGAGCAGCTTAGAATACAATTTAAAGCAAAATAAGAAACAAATACAAAAATTTTGCTTTTTATTTTGCAATTTGTTAATAAATAATCCCAGGCAGAGTTGCATAAAAATTTTATTATAATTTATATAAAAGTGTTGTGTATAATGTAGAAAAGTTTACATCTTGGACAAAATCGAGTGCGAAGCACGAGATACGTGATGAGATTGTGTTCGTTAAAGCCAAAAGAGCTTTAACAAAAGAGAGTTCAAAATCACAGAATTACAGTTGTCGGTCAGTTCACCTTTGATTTTAAAAGGTCTGTGCCCGAATGCGGAAGAAATGCAAAGACCAAGTGCGGAGTGTGATTGCCATCAGTCGCGTGCTCTAGTTGCGCTCAAACTTTCTTATAACGAAAGAAAATTCACAATTACAAAATTACAGTGATGGATGTTTTGAGTCTTGATTTTAAAATGCTTGCGTAAAAATGTGCGAAAATATAAAGACCTAGCGCGTAGCGCGAGGTAAATACATAACCGAGTGCGAAGCGCGAAAACCAACAGTTGCGCGCCTTAGGCGCGCTCAAACTTGCGAGCGAAGCAAGCCGCGCGCGATGAGATTGTGCCCGGGTAGCGGGCAGATTGTTTCTATTATAATTATCATTGTATAATTGAAAGCAGGAACACTTATATATAAATTCAATTCAAATGTCTAACTCTGGTACATTTCACATTATTCTAATTTATGATTGTTTTATTCAGAAATGAGAAGCACAGAGTTAACAATTGACCAGAATTATGCTTCGGAACATATTATCGAGCCTATACATTATTTTTATAAAGAATTCTAAATTAATTTTGAGGTCAAGTGTGAAAAGAAGATTTACTCCACTTGAACAAAGTCTATGATTATTATTTAAGAAAATATATATTCAATGTAAACAAGAACTTTACTTATTTTAAAAGAGTGATTTATTTAAACAGACCAAAAATGTATTTGAACCAAACAAATAAGGACAAACAAAAAATGTATTCGAATCAAACAAACATTTGTTTGACCCCATGTTAAAGAAATAATTTGTTTAATTCAAACAACAATTTTTCTGAGTGTATTTGATACCATTTAGCAAAAAGTGCAAAAATAAATTGATCAACTGACATATGGGAATCCCGAGTTCTCTCCAATTTAATGAAGTTAAATGACGATAGGTAGCGCTCTCTTCGAAATTCTCGCTACATCGCGAATAAAAATGGAGCGATTATAAGGCGAAAGATTATACAGGTACGGTTCAAAATCGGAAATTACGAGGGTAGTTCAATAAGTCCTTAGAATGGCCAACAGATGGCGCGCGAATCGCTCCAAATCATCTGTTTTCGGTCAGCACCACTCCCGACTAGATATATGGTGCAGTCACAGTCCACATCTTCTGAGTTTAC
>NC_046665.1:18329065-18331342 GCF_010883055.1 Belonocnema kinseyi | reverse complement strand
TAAATACAAAATAATATTGATACTGAATAGCTCCTAATATAGAATCTATTGAATTGAAGATTATACTCTAATTACAATTATATAAACTCCTTATCTTTAAAAACACAAAAATGAATTTAAATTTAAATAACATGGATCAAAATAATTGGGTATAATTTTTCACAGTATTAATTATAAATTAATAATTATATTATTACTGAATTATTTTAAGAACTGGAGATAATACATAAAAAATTATCTTTATTATGATAACATTTTCTAGTTGAAAAAATCATTAAAGCCAAAGCTTAGTCAAATAATTGAGTTTAAAGGAGTAGATTTGATACATTTTTCTTAATTTATTATTTTATTATGTATAATTGTTACCAACTCCGATCTTCTCTACCGACTTTATCAAATTGTACCCTGTTTTACCAAGTGAGTAGCAGGTAAACCACCTTTCATTTTAGTTCTCGAAAAATAACAATAAGGCAAACAGGGCGCGCTTTTGGACCTTTAATTTTAGTTCCCGGAAGGCAAAGGCAAACAAGACGCGCTGCGGCGAGTCGGTCGAAATCAAATACACGGCATAAGCAATCTCCCACCTCATCTCTGGTATTATCGACCTCGAAATTTGATTCGATTATTATTCGCAACAGTGATCCAAAAATACTTGCGCATGCTTGAACTATGCGTCGCTCATTGGCTGTAGTTCGCGTACGTATTTAAAAATCAAGTACAGACGCGCACCGTAGCCAATGAACGTCACTCAAATCCAAGCAAGCGCAGATCAAGCCAGCTCCGTTGGGATCATTTAACTTCAAGAAAACGCGTGTAACGTTCCATTACTGTCTAACTCACGGTGACTCACGAGTGTCCCTTTCGCACGCCAAAGAACGAGCAATCGTGACAATTTTTTCAATATTTTCCAACTCTGTCTAACCTATTCATAACTCGTGTCTCACGCATATAGCAATGAAAATCGAGCAGTGTGACAATCGAGATCGACAATATCAAATGGTGAGTTTATAATAAATACGTATGCGAAACTCACTTCAGTTTTTGATATTGAAACAAGGATCACAATAGTTCAGCAAGTAAATTTAAGGAGAAATAGGAGATTTTTATTTCAAATAGGGGGATTTTCTCAAGAAAGGGCAAATTTTCTTTCTTTAAAAAAGAGTAACGCAATGGAAAGTTAAATTTTCAACCCTTAAGTTTAATTATGTAATAATTAACTTAATAATTTCTATGTAAATCACATTATATAACTTATAAAATAATTTAAAGCGTTGTTTTAGAAATAAATATTTTACATTTAACATTTTTAATGTCATTTTTGACTTAGCAATTATTAAATTTTGACTAACCAGTTGGTAGATTTTCACTAACCAATTAGTAGTTTCATCACCGTCCGCAATTGCGACCGGTGGCGCGCCACGTCCACAGTTTGACTAATTGAATTGGTTAAACGAAAATGACCAATTCAATTAGTTACTCTTGACTAATCGTCAGTTGCTGAGTTCTCGCTTCTACAATTATTGAAAATTGACTGATAATTAGTAAAATTTAACTAATTCAGATTTAGCGAGCAAACTTGGTGCGCAGTCAAGAAGAATCCAGAAAACTGGAGATATAAGTGAACTAAGGTGAAACTCACTCCATTCGGGACAATGAAGGATCCTGCTCCAGAAGTTATTCTGAAATTCCTCTCCTGCCAACACAAGAAAGGATGCGGCACAGCATATGGCTGCAGAAAATCAGGGTTGAAGTGCTCCATCATTTGTATTCATTGCAATGGAGGTTCGTGTGAGAACGATCCTTAAATTTTACATGACTCAGATGATGGAGAAAGCGACACTATTGTCGATGAATTGTTGAACATATCGGAGATAATCAAGGCAGATAATGAAGGACATAAGGGTCAAGAAGAAAAAACACGGAAGAGGAGGAAGAAACTCAACCAATTCGTGTATTCGAAAAAGAAATCAGCAAATCTGGAACATTAAGAACGAGGCGATAGACAAGAATGAATGAAAACCTGGAAATGACTGAAGAAGGATAGAAGAGAGCGAGGAGATAAATGCTGGAAAGATCAGAGATGGATTAAAGATGTGGACTAGACCTACTGGGGAAACCACAATAAAAAAAGACGAGTATTAACAAATATAAACGATTATTTTTTGCACGTATGTAGGGCGCGCAACTGTTGGTTCTCGCGCTTCACGCTCGATGTTGTATTTATCTCGCGCTTCGCGCTCGATTATATATTTCCCTCGCGCTACGCGCTCGGTCTGA
>NC_046665.1:18325087-18328965 GCF_010883055.1 Belonocnema kinseyi | reverse complement strand
GATTTTTTTGGCATTATAATATTATCTGGAAAAACATTTTCACACTGCCCGCATCGATTGTAATTCAAGGGAAATTCATAATACGTTCTATGGGATGTATAATAAACGTATAAACGAAATTATGTGCGTTTATACTCTTATGTTCTATAATTCGAATTTTCGATCATTCGAAGTTTTTTTCGGTCCCGGAGCACTTCGATTTATCGAGGTTAATTTCGGAAATTGTTGGACCTCCGAAGATTTCGGAATACACATATTTTGACGCTCAAATTACATATATGATCATGAAAATTTTCGAAAATTTAATCTTCATGAATTTTGGGCGTTGTTTGGAGCAGCAAAGTAGGTTGTTGCTGTCGGTGAGGTACTTTTCCGGCCTTGGCCGATAGAGTGCACTTTTTTGTCCGCGGAACATGCGCGTTCGTTAATTATGGATCGCATGCATGCAGATAATGCCGCATTACGTGAGTTCATATCACGACGCAGATGTTCTTCCATGTAGTCGCATGTTTCACAGGTCGTGTGAGTTGCACGTGTGCGAATTAAACGCGAGCAAGTAGAACGAGTAAAATGATTTTAACATTATGTTGAAAATATGAAATTAATAACTCGATAAATAACATTCGAACTTAGCACTGAATAATAAATAATCAGTGGGATTCAGTGATGTGAGAAAGCGGATATCTCTAGCATACGCAGCAGTGATTCTTGTTATTTTTAAGTTATTTTACCCCATGTGTCAACTTAAAAATACACAGGAATCACTATTGCGTATCCCAGAGATATCTGCGTTCTCTCATCACTGATGGAATTTCTTCTATCAATTTGAATTGTTGTAATTATCAATAAATATCCCTCCCTCACGTATTAGAAAAACATATAAAATGACCACAACACAATTTAAGAAAAAAAAAACAAGAAACCGATCCCGACAAATGGAAATTACGGGCGACCTTGCCCACCATCAGTGAAGTGCATGATTGGTGAGGGGCTAAGGGGTTCGGTGCGTTGGCCGCTGGTGATGAGGCCAAATCAACATGGCGTTGGTGACTGGAGGGTAACTTAAAAATAAAACTATATAATGAAATTAGAAAATCAAGCATTTTTTTCATATTGATTTTAATATTTTATAAAATAATAAGGTGATGTTTATTGGACATACTTCAGACAGAACAATTAATATTTATTAAATTTTATTTATTATTATTAAATCAAGTTATTTATTAATTAATGAGGCCTCGGTGGCTCAGAGGATGGCGCGTCGCGAAGGACTTCCCTTGCTGTGCGATGGGTAGGCCTGGCACCTGAGATGTATAATCTCAGAATGTTGGTAAAAACACAAAGCCGCCGAGATCCGAAAACACTCGACGAAGATGGCCAAATTCTGAGTACTGCCTTGAGACTAAACACGGGTGTGGCACAATAGGCTTTGTAGCTTGAGCTCTAGGGGAATGCTTCACCCCCTCCCCCCCATTACAATCAACCAACCGACCAATTTATTAATTATATTGATTAAATTATTAAATGTGATATTCATTAAATTTATTAAGATCTTATTAAATGGATATTGAGAAATAAAATATAATTTCCGAAATACTTTTTCACACCATATAAGTTAATGAAAAATTATGTTTTAGGAAGATAATAAAAAATAAAGTTTCGAATTTGTTTGTTTATACTGTTAATTTATTAATAAAAAAGTGGCGATTCATGCATGCATTGAGCTCCCATTTCATGCTCGCACGTTGCGAGCACTGTGTCGCTCTTTGTACTCGCACTTAAGTTCCTATCAAGCAATATAGGAAGAGTGCAGGGGAGTAACGAACACAGTCCACTCCAGCTGATTTTGAAAAAAATCAAATTCAAAGCTCGGACTCGTATCGTTTTTCACCAGTACGGTGTCTCAAGCCGTTCAGATATTGAATGTATTTATTACTTTATTATTAATATACTTGTTTCTTCATATGAATTTTTGATCATAACAGATTTTTGCTGTCATGATAAAGTACAAATTTATTCATAAATATTGGATAAGTGTAATTATAAGATCCTTCTTTCTTTAATTTTTTTTTATAATTGATGAAATTTAATTTCTTGAAAGCATAATTAAATATCATTTTCCTAAAATTCTTTTCATTTGTCCTTGCAATTGTATATGATAAATATATTTCAATTACCCATCAATGGAAGCTTAAAAAATTTCATAAAGTAAATAAAATTGCTTTTTAATTGAATTTAAAAAATACTTGGAACAAAGGTCAAAATTTGTTGTAATTCTTATATTTCTAAATGAAAGGTTATTGCTAGGAGACCTATTTGCACCTGCGGTAAGTTGAGTATTTTAGTCAATTTCGAAAAAAATCATATTAAAAACAAAGTGTCTCGTTTTCCCGAAATTCGGGATAACTAGCCCAATTTGTTTCAGAAGCTTGTTTAGTGGTCCCGAATTTTCTGGCGGCTAGTCCATTTCCTTCGCCAAGTCCCCCAATGTTTCAGGGCGAACAGACGAAACCTATACAAAATTATCAAAAATTTCATATGGATTCTACACAAAATCCTTCAATGGTACTCGTAGCCCATCTGTAAGGATCTTCACTGTTAGACGAAAGTTTACGAGTTCGGATCTCACCCCCTAACTTTTTTATAACTTCGTTTTGGTTTTTATTTATTTAAAGGCCTATTCATTTATTTTCCTTACACTGAAACAAATGATTACTGGTACCAAGTGAATTTTACTTTGCTGAAGTAAATGAAATTCCTCTTTATTTTCAAAGAAACATTTATTTGAGGCAAATAAATACGACCAATTGGTCGAAGGGAAATATTTCTTTGAATCAGAGAAATATTAATTGAAGACAAAAAATAAACATTTTAAACCGAATGAATGACTCATTGTTCCAAATGAATGTGCCATGAATTGGAATGAATATTTCTTTGAGATGGGGAAATATGAATTGAAGGAAAGAAATATATTTTAAAGTCGAGCAAATACTTCATAGGCTCAAAAAACTATTTCCCAGCAGCAAATTTCTGAGTATTTGAACCACAAAAATATATCTCTGATTCAAAAAAATATTTCTTTGGTCTAGACCATGCGCGAGTGCAATAAACTAGTTAGTACTTCAATTTTAGTACATATTTTCCTAAATAAAAAACTTGATCCTTTTAGCCTAAATTATAATTACCATACTTATTAATATACATATTTAGTTTAAACAAATTACATAATTTGAAATCTTGATGAACTTGAAACAGAAGAATTCAAGGAAAAATCCACCCCCCGCAGGAATTGAACCTGGGTCCATCGAGTGCAAAGTCCACAGCGTTAACCACGACAATACCGCAACATGGAAATTGTAAGGCGGAAAACGATTTTTAAAGCTCACCATAAATAGCAAAAAAAATATTTCTTTAAATGAAAAACATGGATATAAAATTTAACAATATATTTTTTAATCAATGACGCCAAGTTATTAAATTTTTGGTTTAAAAAAAAAAGATTACTTCGTTGGGATAAATGTTTATTTGATGTGAATAATTTAATTCTGGTAATCAAATAAAATATTTTCTTCCATTGAAGAAATAAGAAGATTCCCCCCCCCCCCCCCCCCCCCCCCCCACGTTACTGCTACGAAGACCAGCCTCGTGTAAAGCCGAAAATGCGCAAACATGAACCGAGCTCACCCGAATTCACGAATAAAGATCTAATCAGCTGCTCCCAAAGCTACCAGATCGAGCCTAAGATTTACCCCCACCATAGGTCTTCTATATCTCGATCCCCATTTGAAAGAAGTTAAAGAAATTGGCGATTCTGATGTTTCCCGTGATTCTTAATTTCATGCATGATTCGATTTTGAGGTTATGTTGTTCAGCTGTGT
>NC_046665.1:18314123-18324987 GCF_010883055.1 Belonocnema kinseyi | reverse complement strand
TATAGAGCTCCAAGGAGATTATGTTTAAAAATAAAAAAAAATTTACCCAAAAAAAATTGTTTTTATACTTCATTCTAAGGACTTATTGAACTACCCTCGTATCTTCGATTCATGTAAAGTTTATCCGGCAAAGTTAATTTTTGTTGCGGTGAATCTTTCATCCGAAATCGATGTACACTTCATCTTTTGTTTTTTCTGTCTCCAGAAAATACCCAGAATATCCAGATAATACTGTTTAAGTTCCTTAAGAAGTCCATCAACATCATTCTTTTCTACAAGAGGGATTTTGCTTTTTAAGCGTATGAACTCGCCTGTGCCTGTGAGCAGACACATGATGTTAACATGATTGCTGACTTTTGTCGGATGCTTAAAAGGGAAACAAAGCCAAAGACACGAAAATGAAAAAAAAAATCCTTTACATAGATCGTTTAAAAACAAAATAGTACTTTACAAAAGAAAGGAGGAATAAAAGTATATATGAATGGAAATTTAAAAAAATTTTAAAATATTGTTTACCGTCTTTCTCGAACTCTATTGAAATTAATTGAATTTTACAATGAAATACTGAGGTAAGGGACGTTGCTCATCCTCAATTTTAAATCATTAATTTTAAAACATTCAGTCTATTTTTCTATTGAAATTTTTTTTTTCCAGCGAATTCTTGAGTATTCTCCGGTTTTAAGAGTGATTCCCATCGGTACTGTGGACCCATTCAGTCTCTTTTCCTACTCCAATTTCCTACACACCGAATTTTTCACGTATTTTATGTGAATTTTCCATTTTAAGGGCATTCTCTGGCCATTTAAAAAAAATGACCCGATAAAACTAATTTCTGGCTTCAGATTCGGATTCAGCACACTAAAATACTTACACAGTAATGCAAGATGATGAATTTGAAATGCGGATGAATTTCATTTTTGCATTAAATTAAGGAAGTCACTTAATTTCAACCGGAAATGGAACTTATGTACAGTGTCTCCTATATGATATACGAGTAATATGATGATTAACTGACAGGTATGTGAAGGTTAGGATGATTTTCATTCGCGTGCTCTGAAATTCAATTTGTGTTGGCAGAAAGGCGTGCGCGAAATGCGATGCGCAAACACTCAGACAGATTTCGGCGATTTTAGAAGAGATGACAAGAGAGCAGCTGAGAGTAGCCAATATGGCGTCCATAGCGCTGGCTGGATAGTGCCGATCAACACTGATCTCACGGTATAGTCGTTTCGTCAACGTTTCCTATTTTGGTATATGTACTCAGATCTACAACGGATTTTGATTCTGAATAGAATAATCGTTCATATGTGATAAAAAAAGATATAAAAAAGGATTGAAGATTTACGTTCTGTACCTGGTATTTCAACAATCAGCTGTCTTAAATTAACCTATAAGTTTCATTTCACACGCACGCGTTGACGGAAAATCAACAATCTTGCTGTCTTAAATGAACAACTAAAGTACATTTTACGTACATAAAGCAGTTGATTTTCAACCAAGCGCGTTACTTAAAGTCATGTTATAATCATCAGTTGACTATCAACTGGCGAATGATCCTTATGGTTACATTTGACAGTCAACCGCCTTTCTCTACTGAAATTCAGATTCTTGTATTACTGTGTACCTATAATATATTGTGGATACATTCAGTCTCTTTTCTTACTCCAATTGCCTAGACACTGAGTTTTTCATGTATTTCATGCGAATTTTCTATTTTCAAGGCTGGTGTTTTGAGAATTAAAAAAACAACGTTTTGAAACTTAATTTTAGCCCCGGATTTCGATTCAGCACGTCAAAATACACGTTACCGACCCAGGGTGACGTAATGTTAGAATATTCAATTATGTTTGGCAATGTCTGTCATTTTTTTTGTCATTTTTTTTGTCATTTTTAGTTAAATATTTAAATTATGACTATATTTATTTTTCAGAAAAAATGCTTATCGACACCGACGGAAAATTTTAATTTCATTAATTTTTTCTCTTTGGCAGCTGATCTTCGTTCTCCTGAAGGTATTATAGATGCATATACATATAATATTTTCGATTTTTACAATTATTGTATTAATATAATATACACATCAATAAAATGCTGATTAAAAAAAATGAATTAACTTTCTACAGTGACACGCATGGAGGCTTGGGGGACCTAGAAATTACCTAATCCGAAAGTTGAAATGTGTTGCCAAGAAGCATACAGTATTTTAATGTTTGAGTAACATATTCTAATTTCGCTAAAACTCGCTCCTCATTGGTTGATTGGGCCTAACTTTAAAACTTGTATGTACCTAAACTAAGGTTCGGATAAAATTCTGCGAGGGAAATTTTTGTTTCTTTTTTTTTCGTACACTATTACTCAATGACTGCTGTTCCGTAGGTGCACGGAGAAGCTTTTCGTTTAAAAATTTAGCATTATAATATTTATTCTGACAAGAGTTCGATGGAAATCTAGGATATAGTCGAGAAAAAAGTATGAATTGCCACAGCGATACGAAGAAATACTTTTTCCATGTATCAATTCTAAATATGCTCCAAACTTAATAACTGCCATTTAGAGCTGGGAAAACTGATATTTTCGACAGAAAATTGAGGATAGGAAAAAGTGATATTCACAAGTTAAAAATAAAACTTTAATAATATTTAACTGCACGTTTAATGTATAAAACTTCAAGTCTATTCTAGGAATTATAGAAACCTTCTTTTGGTATAAGTACAATTATTTAATCATTTATTACATATTCGCTATATTATGGATTGCTATAGTCTTATTGTAAAAAATAAATATTATAATATGAAATTTTACAAATAAAGATTTCTTGGTGTAGTAGGGTATACTAGTCTCCACTTGGTTCAGAGAACAGGACGAGATTGGATGAGTGCACAATTTCTAATTATTATAAACTTTTTTTGGAACACTGCATTCTCCATGAAATTGATACATGAATTTTTACTGAACGCAAGACTACTTAAATTATGAAAAACTACTGTAGATTGAAAATATTCAATGAAAATGATAATAATGCTAAACTCGCCCCTCCCTTGTAGAGCTTCAAATTACGAGTTTTCGTGATGCGTTGTTGTACAGGGCATATATTGCAGAATCTCACGCCTTAATTTTCTTCGTAAAGGAATAGAAAACTGAGCATTATTCGTAGACCTCCCTTTAAGATTCAGAATTCCACTTTCCGTTGTATCTACCAATCTGAAATAAACTCGAAGAAGAAGGGGTACTTTTTCACTTGAAACCTATTCATTTTAACACAATTTAGGATATTATTAAGTGATTACTTCTTTTAAGTAGAAAATTCCGTCGTTTATCAGAAACATATATTTGGCATACTGTATTGTGTACAATAGATTCCACTATCATATTACATAAGGTGATACAATATCCTTAAAATGTTCAGCTTACACTTCAACACTTAAGAAATTTTAGCATGAAGTCTTAACGGGGAAGTTTGAACTTAAAGCATTCATAAAATACCGCTTTTGCGTACCGATAAAGAATTGATATATTATTTAGTAGACTTGAGATTATCACCAAGAATTCCATCATTTGAAATGTCCTGCATCAGCTTTCCGGCATGATGCAGACGTAACGTCCTAATGAGTCTCGTGGTACGGACGAACACCGACGCACCGATGACGCCTGCGTGTGCATATGGACGACGCGGATAAAGTTGAAGTCGATAGGTCGGAGTGGTGGGTGGTCGGTTTGGTTCGGCCTGCACGATGATGGAGCTTGCGCAGAGCCGAAGAGCCGCCGGGGTCAAAGCTGGGCTGGGGAGTTGGATCGCTCAATATTCATCCCTCGGCTGTACGGTAGCGTCGAGAGGTGGAAGTGACGACGGTCTCTAGGCAAAGGAACGGAACGACCCTCCTTCTTTTGTCCCATTGCTCGCGAAGCCGTTTCATCGCGAAAACTCCTCGTCGTAACATCCGCGCTTTCCTAAGAAAATCGGTCGTTCCGCCATCCTTAGATCCGCTTCAGCGCTCGAAAAAATTTCAGCCGCATCAGATATGGACGCCAAAAAGGAGCAATTTTACCAACGACCGCCAAAGCTTGGAAAATGGGAAGCTATCAGACTCTTCCTCTGGAATTCCGAGACTGGACAGTTTATGGGCCGCACTGGCTCCAGCTGGGGTAAGATTCAAAATAATTCCTTTTTCTCATTGTATTCCTATTTAAGATCCACTTTTGCTCTCCCTTACTCTCAAGTAGTGGAGAATGTCGGAAATACCTCCTCCGAAGGTCCACTTCGTCAATTTACCTTCTGAAAGTCTAGAATAAAACTAGATAAACATTCTTAAAGTGGTAAACTAGATCAATTTCAGCTGAATTACTCAGCGCCACTTAAACCATACAACTTCTGATTAAAATCGCCAGAAATCAATATCAGGGTGCACCGCCTTAGACTATTTCTCAAACTCTGAATCTGTCCTAAATAAGTTATGGTAACTAATTCGCTTATGCAATCTTAGCATAATCTAATATAGTGTCATAGTTAAAAAAATTATTTGTTAATAAATCTTGCTTTAGCATAGATTGTGCCTTTCCATACTTTAAGAATTATTTTTTTGCATTAAGTTAGTATTTTCGTAACGAGCAATATCCAAAGGTATTACGGGAGGATTCATGCGACTTGAGACAAGATGAAACATTAGTTATGGATAGTCAAATGGGTCTACGGAAACCAAGGTTTTTGTGATTTCGTACATATGACATCTCCAGATTTATTTGGAGAATGCACAGAAGAATGTAGTGGATATAGATGAGCATTGAAGAGCCATTAAGAAGAAGGGAATTCGCGGTAGTTAACAGCCGTTCTGCATCATTATGAAAAATATTTTTGGTGTTCTTCAAAACTATCATATGTTGTAATTCCAAATTCTGGCCTTAAAAACATATTCTATAATATTCTATATATTCTATATTTTGAAAAAAATGGAGAATTCATATCAAAAATTTTTTGATAACAACTATGGATCCACTCTCCTCTTCAGAACTAATATCAATTATTTGATTGCCTTCAATAAAAGGTTTTAAAAGAACCAATCAATAGGTTAAGTAACCGATTCTCAGTTCCTGATGCATAAGTGACCTAGAGGGTATGTGTTGAAAAGAATAAAATGCTCTTGTTCTCTTTAGGAAATTCAGATTATTAATATATTTTTTTATTTGAATAAAAGAAGGTCGGTGGTTTAAAAAAATCTTTTATTGGGAATGTAAAGTTTAGCGAGGAATTTGAATAAAGTGAAGGTGTTAAGTTATATATATATATATATAAATTATTCTATCTAAATAGGAAAGGTTTGTTGTTTTTGATAACGTTTACTGAAAAAGTGACTTTTGCCGAGGAATTGCTGTGAGGGAAATATATTCGGTAACTGTTTACTGGCTAGATACCATTTGAGTAATCGATTTACGCAAGGCTTTGCTAGCTCAAAAATATTAAGACCAACTACAAAGATAACATTCATTAAGAGGAAGAATGCATATAACACAAAAATCTAGTTTTAACAATTTTTTTTCTTGTAGGGAAAATCGGTGCATACTGGATAGCAGTTTATTTTGGTTAATGCTTATGTTTTCATAGTATAAATTATAATATATAAATAATATATAATATAACTTCCTTATGTTGATACCTAGTATTACTACTTTACTCTTTAACATCTGCATTTTCCAATATTTGATCAAATGAACCTCTTTGCATAATCAGCGCTTGATTTTGCATTTTAATATTCCTACACGGAGAAAATGATATCGCAAGAATTACAAAATATATTGCCATTTATGGCAATTATCACATTATAATAAAGTAAAATCGTGATATCGTATATTACAAGATTTTACATCATATTGTTATTTTATTATATTATATATACGAGAGTTCTAGTAGTGGCCAAGCGATGTTAGTGCATTATAATATTCTAAAAAGCTCCGAAACTTGCTTGTGCGTTATCATATTGCGCTTTATTTAAATACA
Organism: Belonocnema kinseyi; assembly: GCF_010883055.1. Classification (NCBI taxonomy): domain Eukaryota; kingdom Metazoa; phylum Arthropoda; class Insecta; order Hymenoptera; family Cynipidae; genus Belonocnema; species Belonocnema kinseyi. Next base: position 18,318,998 of record NC_046665.1, on the reverse strand, counting down.
GAGGTTTTGCGATGTGATTGTGCGATATCTTTTTCTCCGTGTAGGAAATAAAAACGAGGTTTTCGCCATCTGCCGTTCAGCAGAGGACTTGATAATGAATCTCTGACTTTAATATCGAGCGGCCTTTTCCTCTTCTTTCTTTCTATGGTTCTTTTCAATGGCGGATCCAGGGGAGGTGTTTAGGGGGTTCACCGACCCCCCGAAACTTTCGGCCTTTCGTATTAAAGGCCGATGCCGCTAAGCTATGCATGGGATATACATATGTATATATTATGACCCCCCCACTCCGAAATATTTTTCTGGGTTCGCCCCTGGTTCTTTTCCTCATTTCGAATCATAAATCAACAAATTTGTCACAAAAGGTCATGGGTGTATGTCTTAATTCAGTTCGATTAACAAAAAAGGTCGTTGCACATTTAAAAAGAAAGGAATATTTTTGTTTTAAAATTCCTACATATCGTACTTGAAGCGCAGCATAGCAAAACGACAGACGCGCCATTTTCATCTTTTTATAGAAAAGATATAATACAAGGGGTGTGTCAGATTTATTTAAGTTGCGCTCATGAAATTTTAAGTTAAGCTGGGCGTCAAATACATACCATGTGTGTATAATTTAATTGAATCTCGAATTTTTCCAAGCTTTCAATTAATTCGTTTTTTAATTAAAGCTGAGTTAATGATAGTCCGAAAGCTCAGCTCACGCCATTTCGATTTCTGCCAATTCGGTTATAATTTAATTTTTATTTATTTAGAAGCAAATTTATTTACCGTCTTTAGAGATTTGATTGACAATTCGAAAATAATAAATATTTAGTAATTTTGTTTACCAAAAAAACTCCCATTTTGATTTTTTGTCTATGCAGAATCATAGTTATTATTCAACTTTATTTATTTCATAAAAGCCTTTCGTTCATAAACTTAGATTGTTACGAAAAAGGGGGTTCTTTGTTCAAAAAATATTTTTAAATATTTATTATTTGCAAAGGGTTAATTAATTCTATTCACTGGTACTAAGTAAATGCATTTACTTGAATCCTATTTCTTAGCATCAAGAAAATATTCTTTAATAGAAGTATTTTTTATTTAAACCAGGCATTTATCTTTTTTTAATCTAAAGAAATAATTCTTTGGCTGTATTTTCTTAATTGAACATATTTCTTACATTTAAGAAAATGATTTCCTTAATCCAAAAGGTCTAGATTTGTTGAAATGTGATTAGTCGTTCCAAGAAATATATATGACACGCGCAGAGCAAAAGCGAACTAAAAAAATAAGTTGCGGAAAAGAGAAGTAAAAACACGTGAGAGCAAAAGCGTCCTAAGAATTAGCCGAGAGGTAAAACGACGCAAGAATGAAGGGAGAAGATTCCCCCCACTTGGCTGCTGCGAAGACCAGCCTCGTGTTCAGCCGAAAATACGCGAACACGAATCCGAGCTCGCCCGACTTCACGAATGACGATCTAATCAGCTGCTCCTCAAATTTATTCTGGTTTTAAAATCCTGAGTTACCATAGAATCATTACATTTGTTGCGAAATAGAAAATATTTTCACCATATAATTAAATTTTTTACTAAAATGATAAATTTTTAACGGAAAATGGAATGTTTAATCTTTATCTAAACAAATCATATTATATCAACAGAAAAGGATTTTTAACGAACGAAATGAATTTTTAATTAAAATAGATGAACTTTAAACAAGAAGAATAAATTTTTACCAAAAAAAGATAAATTTTTAACTAAGAAAGAACAATTTTCTTACAAAAAAACAACAAATTTTTTCAATAAAAAAATACATTTTTAACCGATAACGATACCGTTAAATTTTCTAATTCCAAAAATTAATTTTCAACAAAATATTAGAATTTTCAAAAACACAAAATTAATTATTTTTAACCAAAACAGATAATTTTTGAAACACGAAGAATAATTTAATTAAAAAAAAACAAAAAAAACATGAACTTTTAATGGCTGAAAGCAGTCCATTTTTAAGCAAAAAAATATAACACAACAGTTCAATATTTAACGACAAAATGTATAAATTTTCAACCAGAAAGGATCAATTTCAAATAAAAAATGATACAGTTAAAATTCAAGCATTAAAAAATATTTTTTCAACGAAAAAGAATCGACTTTTCCATAAAGGTTTTAAATAATCAAAGAAAAGAATGAATTTTTTACCAAAATAGATGAATTTTCAAACAAGAATGATAATTTTCTACTATAAAATAAGAATTTTCAACTGAAAAGAAAATTAATGGTAAAAAATATTTAACCAAACATGTAATAGTTTATTTTCAATTTAAAAAATTAAATTTTCAACGGAAATAATGAATTTTCAACTGAAAAATATAATTTTTAACAAAAAATTTAACAGTTGAATTTTAAATTCAAAATTTAATTTTGAACAAAAAGAAAACAATCGAATTTACTACAGATTAGAAGTTTGAACAAAGAAGTAAATACACAAACAACATGAATAATACTCTATGAATTAGATGGAATTTTAACCATATACATACTTGAATTTGAATAAAAAAAGATCAATTTTTAACAAAAAATGGAATTAATACATGTTTAGCAAAAAAAAAAAACAAATTAATGAAAAAGCAAAAAAGTTGATTTTAAAATGGAAAGAAGAATTTTCAAAACAAATCAATTCTTACTAAAAAGCCGAAATTTCCACTAAAACAAAATTCTTTTTCAACCAAAAAACAATGAATTTTTAATCAAGGAAAGTAATTTTCGAACAAACATTTTTCTTATAATAGTCGTAGTTTGAAACAAATTCAAATATTCTGTTTCTGTAAAAAAAAGTTTGAATAAGTAGATTAAAAATCACCATTCTATCGACAAAAAAACGAGTTCACTACAATAGTCGATATCATAACAATGAATTTCAATGTTTATTTAACACAATTTTTCTCGTTATTCGCTTCAAATGCGAACTGAATTATTAATAGAAACAATTAAGAAAGTCTAACTCTTTTTTACTGAATACATTCCTTTTTAGTTAAAAAACGTATCATTTTTAGTTGAAAATTGAACTATGTAGTTGAAAAATTGCCTTGATTGATAGGAAATTATTCTTCTCGTTTGAAAATTTTTTTATTTTTATTAAAAATTCAGTTCTTGGGTTATAAATTCCACTCTTTCGTTGAAAATTAATTTTGTTCTTGTTGAATAGTTTAATATTTTGTTATAACTTTTTTTTCCTGATAATATCATATTTTTACGGAAAATATAACTATTTCATTTTTGGCTGGAAATTAAACTTTTATTTAAACACTTCCCTTTTTACTTAAAAATTCAACTGTGTAGTGGAAAATTCATGTACTTTGTTGAATATTCGTCTTTTTTATAAGAATATTATTCTTTATGTTTGTACATTCATTTCTTTGGTGAAAATGTAACTATTTTTTTGTTAATTCGATTTTTTTTAAATTAATTTTTTTAACTGAAAATTTAACTGTTCTTGTTTTTGTTGAAAAGGTATCTATTTTAGTTGAAAATGAACTTCTTTCGTTGAAATTTAAACAATTATGTTGAAAAATCAATTTTAACTATTTTCTTTTTGGTTGAATACTTATTTTGTAGATTGAAATTAATTTCTAAAGTTGAAAATTGCTTTCGTGTTTGCTTAAAAATTCGTCGTTTTTAGAGAAAATTAATTTCATTGGTAGAAAATTCATTTTGTTATTAGAATATTATTCTTGTTGTTTGTGCATTTACTTCTGTGCTTAAAAATTTATGTATTTTGTTGTAACTTCGATGGTTTTGTTGTTGTTCAAAACTGATTTTTTAAATTGAAAATTTAACTGTTTCATTTATGGTCTAAAATTTACATTTTACGTAAAAAATTAATTTTTTTATGTATAATTTAACTATTTTGTTGAGAATATGATTGTTTTTGTGTTGAACAAAAATTCAACTGGGAATTTAATTATATAATTTTTCGTTAAAAATTTATCTTTTCTAGTTGAAAATTTATTTATTTTTTCATTGAAAATTGAACTATTTGATTCAAAATTTGTTTTTTTTTTTGCTTGAAAATTGACCGTTTTTAATAAAAACTTCATCTGTTTTGGAATTAAATTATTCTTCTTGTTTTAAAATGTATTTATTTTGTTTAAAAATTATTTTTCTTTTGTTCTGGTAATTGAACTATTTTGTTACAAATTCAAGAGTTTGCTGAAAATTAATTTTGTATACTGAACCATGAAATGTATCATCTTCGGTTGAAATTTTTTTAAATTTGAAACTTGAACAATTTTTGTGAGTTTTTTTTCTTGAATATTGAATTTTCTCAGTTAAAATTCATTCGTTTTTTGTAGAGAATTATTCTTTTTTATAAAAATGCATCTATTTTAATCAAGAATTAATTTCTTTCGTTGAAAAAGACTGAATTGTATACTAAAAAAAAGGCATTTCTAGTAAAATACATGAACTTTGCACAAAAGAAATTTATTTTCCACCAAGTCTAATTTTCTATACAAAAATTAATGTTTAATCATAGATAAATTTTCGACAATAAAGATTAATTTTCTTGTTGAAATTGTTTTAAATTATTGAAATTTATTGAAAATTCCTTAGGATATTTTAAAACACCCTAAAATATTTAAAATCCTTTAAAATCTTTTGAAATCTCTTGAAAATTCCTTGAAAAGTCAAAAATACCCTAATATAATTCAAATCTTTTATAATTTTATACTACATTATTGAAATCAATTGAAAAATCCTTGGAACATTTTTTTTTTAATTAATGTATTTTATTCCAAATTTACTTTTTTTGCATAAAACTAATTGTTTCAGCAAAAAGTTGAATTATTTCTATTGAAAGATAGTCAAATAGTCATTAACATTGATATAAAATTTT
>NC_046665.1:18310835-18314023 GCF_010883055.1 Belonocnema kinseyi | reverse complement strand
TTATATGGACCTCTGTTCCAGCGTGGATTTAAACATAAAAAATCTGCTCGCTACGCGGGCACATTAATATATATATATATATATTTTTTTTTAATTAGAATCGTAGACTAAAATTCTACCTTTTTCGGTGCAGCTGAAAGAAAATCTGATAAAGTAGTTACCATTATTATTTTTTATCAAAAGTTTAATAATAATTGATATAACTATTATTTTTCGTGGAACTTTTCCTGAATATCGATATGATAAATTATTAATACTAATTTGAAAAGATTTTTACCTAAGATTTTAAATGTGATATTATGCTTATAGTGAATTAAGTGGTTAATAATTACTAATATTTCATTAAATAATAAAGCTTTAACTTTGACAAATTTTTAATTGTAAAATTGTAATCGCTTCTAATGAAACATTATTTTTCAATTACATTATTCAATTTTGATCCCTCTGAATTAGCCTAATTTAAAAAATTGAAGTTGATCATTTGTTTTTCAGAGATTCTGCTACAAAAATCGTTTGATATATATATATATATATATATATATATTTCTTAAATTTCAAGCAAATTCAATTAGAACTTAGTCAATATCGTAAAAAATTTAAAATCTTTGTATTTGATATGTACATACAAATAGGAGAGAAATACTGTCTTGATTTGGAAGAATGCCGTTAACTGCATTTTGGATAAGGCCCTTGAGCCGCCTACCGTTAATTGCTTCAGGTGACTTTATCCAATTTGCAGTGAACGGTGTTCTTCCAAATCACGGCAGAATAGGCATGTTGTTGCCGGATCTAAATAACGAGCCGGCTGTTCTACCTAGATCTTGGATTGATAAACCTCTATTGCTTTTGCAAACCAACATGGTCCACTCCCCCTTGTAACTTATGATCAATCCCCGCGCCCTAGTTATGGTAGGTAGCATGTGGCTAGTCCCCTCCTATTTCTATGCCCATCAGAGGCGGTGCAGCCTTGCCAAGGGGGCACAGGGGCCAATGCCTCCCATAGAGATCTAAATAGAAATCGGCTTTGTTTAATCTTTAAAATCTATCTGGAATCTATGTGGAATAATAGAAGCCTTTCCAAATTCTTTTATATTTATCCGAAACCTTTGCGAAATATTTGAAATTTTTGTAAGGTCTTCATAAGATCTTTGAAATATTATTGCAACCTTTGTAAATTCTTCGTGAAATTTTGGCGAAATAATTTTTTTAAATCTATTCAAAATGTTTGAAATCTTTGAGAATTCTGAAAACTTTTGTGAAATAATAGAAGTCTTTGTAAAATAATGGAAATATCTGTGATATCTTCTAAATATATCCTAAATCTCTCCGAAATGTTTTAAATCTTTTTAAAATCATTAGGACATCATTGGAATTATTTGTTCAATCTTTGAAATCTATTTTAAATCTTTGCGAAATATGTGTAAGCTTTGTGAAATCTTTAAAGTCATTGGGAAATCCTTGAAAATTTTATGAAATCTTTCTAAAATCTTAGTGAATTCTCTTAAAATCTTTGCAAAATCATTAGGCAATTATTGAAATCTTTGGTTCAATCTTTGAAATCTATCTGAAATCTTTCTGAAATATTTGAACTCTTTGGAAAATCATTTAATTCTTTATTAGATACTGGTAAATTCTCTAAACATCATTGTGAAATATTTGAAAGGTATCTGAAATCTTTCAAATCTATCTGAAATCTCGGCGAAATCTTTGAAAACTTTAGGAAATCATTGAAATTTTTGTGAATTGTTTAAAAGTCTTTGCAAATTATTTGAAATACTTTTGAAATATTCGGCGATATTTCTTAAATTAATGAAACCTTCATGAAATCTTTTTAAAATAATTGAAGTCTATGCAGTCTTTTAAATCGACCAGAAATCTTTGAAATCTTAATTGTCGAATAATAGAAGACTTTATCAAATCTTTTAAATCTATGCGAAGTCTTTGCGAAACCTGTGAAATTGTTCCGATTTCTATGGCATTTAACCGTTCTTTTAATAATGTCATTTTAAGTTTTAATAATGTCAGCTTTTAATAATGTCAATTTAAGTCAAGATCAATTGGACTTAAATAAGTTAGTGCACATTTTTGAATGGACATACTTTGACGTGCTAGATCTTTAACCATTTTTAATAAAATCATATGGTAATTATTACATCAAGAATGTAAAAGCTTCATTAAGAAATATTAACCATCCTAAATTTGGAATATGCCAATGGCGTAAATCACATCGGTAGTTTGCAAGTAAATAGTCGCTAGCGCATCTGGAGCACTGTGGGACGACCCATTGTAAGATTTGACAAGTTTACGCCTGTGGCGTATAAAATATTTGGGACTCTAATCAGTCTAATCTGTAATGCCCATTCAGATAGCCCATTCATCGTTCGGGAAACTATCCTTTGAAACAGTCAGGCCTGAGGTTGTAAAAAGTAGAAATATAGACGGGAAGTCTCTAGGACAGTGGTCGGCAAACTTTTTGCTCAATTTTCAGGTATGGTCAGGCTCCACTCGACTTAATTTTTTCTACTACTTTCCGGTCTATTTATGTACCTTAGTGTGAGTGAACTTACTCCAGCAAGGCTCTTTTGTCCACGGGCATGTCAAAGTAAGGAAATTTTAAAACTTTTAATTTTTTAACTAGCGATTTGAAAATAGCATTATCAGCATCTGCGAATTTTTCCGATTCCAATGATATATTACTTGCCTAGAAAAGTTGACAATTTGAGAAGTATTTAGTATTAAATTGAGTGTAAAGCTGATGTTCCTTGATATTATACTCCTTCAAGTATTAAACTTTTCTAGGCAAGCAATATATCTTTGGAATCGGAAAAAGTCGTAGATGCTGATAATGCTATTTTCAAATCGCTAATTGAAAAATTAAAAGTTTTAAAATTTCCTTACTTTGACATTCCTGTGGACAAAAGGCCCGTGCTGGAGTAAGCTCACTCACACTAAGGCACATGAATGGACCGAAAAGTAGTAGAAAAAATTAAGTCGAGTGGAGTCTAGGACAGTGGTCGGCAAACTTTTTGCTTCATTTTCAGGTATGGTCAGGCTCCACCCGACTTAATTTTTTCTACTACTTTTCAGTCTATTCATGTACCTTAGTGTGAGTGAGCTTACTCCAACAAGGGTCTTTTGTCCACAGGCATGTCAAAGTAAGGAAATTTTAAAACTTTTAATTTTTTAAT
>NC_046665.1:18308319-18310735 GCF_010883055.1 Belonocnema kinseyi | reverse complement strand
CATAAGATAAATAATGCAAAAATGCACTTTTTGGAAAAAGCACAGAAAAGACGAAAGAGAACATAGGCTCCTATATAATACCCTATATAGGTTCCTGTATTAAACTCTATGCAGATGCGTAGTAGTTTTTATTTAATCGTAAAAAACAACATCAAAAATAAAAAATTATAAAAACAAGAAAATAAGAATTAGTATGATTCAATTTTTATGCATATTATGAATTTTAATGATATACATTTATTAAAATGATACATGTTTCAGAGCAGCTTAGAATATAATTTAAAGCAAAATAAGAAACAAATACAAAAATAATCATGATAAATACAATTTACTTTTTATTTTGCAATTTTTTAATAAGTAATCCCAGGCAGAGTTACATAAAAATGTATTATAATTGATATAAGAGTGTTGTGTATAATGTAGAAAAGTGCACATGATGGACAAAATCGAGTGCGAAGCACGAGATACGTTATGAGAATGTGTTTCTCAAAGCCAAAAGAGCTTTAACAAAAGACAGTTCAAATTCACAAAATTACAGATGTCGGTACGTTCACCTTTGATTTTAAAAGGTCTGTCCCTGAATGCGGAAGAAATACGGAACAAATGCAAAGACTAAGTGCGGTCTTAATTTTAAAATGTTTACGTAAGAATGTGCGAAAATATAAAGACAGAGCGCGTAGCGCGTGGTAAATACATAATCGAGCGCGAAGCGCGAGATAAATGTACAATCGAGCGCGAAGCGCGTGAACCAACAGTTGCACGCCCTAGGGGATGAGAATGTGCCCGCGTAGCGAGCAGATTTTTTATGTTTAAATCCACGCTGGAACAGAGGTCTCTCAAATTCACATTCTACGCGCATTTGTATGAGCTTTTATTTTGGTTGAAAATTCGTCTTTTTGGTAGATAGTTCGTCTTCTTGATTGACAATTAATCTTTGTAGTTAAAAATTCAAATGCTATTTCCTTTAAAATTCATGTATTTTGTTAACAATTCGCCTTGTTGATCGATAGAATGATTTATTTAACTGAAAATTCAACTAAACGCAGTTGATAATGAAGCTATTTCGTTCAAGGTTTAAAAAAATTAACGAATCCACTTGAATATATCTTCTATTCAGTTGAAAATTTATCTCGTTGATTAAAAATTTGACTATTTTGTTGAAAATGATTTTTTAAACTGAAAATGCAACTATTTCATTTTTCTTTTAAAATTTATATTTTTCATTTGAAATGAAACTATTTTATAAAAATTGTCCTTTCTGAGTTGAACATTCCTGTATTTTTTTGAAAATTCGTCTTCTTTGTACTCTCTAAATCTGAATCAGTATATGTCTAATTCAAATCAGCGTATATACACTGCTGAATCAGTGAAATGTAGCTGCTGATCAGTGAAAATTCACTGAATAACTGCTAAATTTCGCTGCTTTTCCAGGAAATATACGCTTCTAGTCCTTTATTTTATTATTTCTGTAAACATTTCGTGGTGTAGGCGTGACTCACTGAGCGTGGAAGCGAGTAATGTGAGGAAATGGATGTAGATCTTTAAGAGTTAAGATTGATCTAGAATAATTCTCGATTTTTACATTCTCATCAGAGAAGGTATTAGATTTCTGGGAAATTGGTTCGCCCAGTTTTTGTCAAATGTCCACGTTTTTAGACCCTCTGAATCCGAAAAACAGATTTTTACGATTGTGTTCGACGCCTAATTAACAATTAAGTTTCTTTTGCGCATGTCAAATATAATTTGAAATACTTTTGCGTACACGCCTCGCTTGAATAAATACAATTTTGTATATCAGATCTTGAATTTTTCTTAATTTCATTATGCATATTAATGTTACATTTATCTAAACCTTGAAGTAAAAAACGTGATAAATGCAATTCTGTAGAAAATTCAGATCAAATTCAGATAAAAGAATTTCATTTTACCTTCATCGTGAAATACCTTAAAAATGCATTTTTTACGTTTCATTAATATTTAAAAAATATGAAAAATACATTGTTGGATGAATTCACATTTTCATAATGAGAATAATAACTAGCAAATTCTAAACAATTGTATGTTAATTAAAAAATTTCCATCAATTTATATTGAATTTATCGGAAAGTTCTTCCTTTGAAAAGAACAACTTCTGTAAATCATAATAAACGTGTTAAGAAAATTCGATAAGAACAGAAATAAATATTGAAGTTCACCCCCATCATGGAATACTCATCCCCAGTAATCTACCGAGAGTCCTAGACCAGTGGTCGGCACGCTCTTGCCCTGGGCAGGGTAGCCTGCCCTGGCTGCCCTGTGACCTACTCTCAGGGCAGTCCTTTGTTAGAAAATGGGAAAAAAATGTGACACTAAAAAATTCGTAATTTTGCAATCAGTGACTTGAAAGTAATATATTTGGAATCTCCGTATTTTTACG
>NC_046665.1:18304233-18308219 GCF_010883055.1 Belonocnema kinseyi | reverse complement strand
ATGTTTAACTATAGGACAACAATCTAGATGTTCGAAGTTAGCATCTGTAGATCTTAAAATGTGAAATGTTACCCCCTAACATTCAAAATGTTCTACTGAAAATCCGAGATATTACATGTATGGTTATGTCAAATTACGTTTGTAAATATTTGAGGAGTTTACCTATTTATGGTCATTTAAGGAATTAATTGATAACTTATTTGTGAATTTTAAATTAAACTTTAATGTTCGTACACGAACGAAAAACAGATAAGGATTATAAAATGTCGACCAGATGATGCATTCAGTCAAGTTGAGGTTATATTCAATATTTCTAATTCAAAATAAAAACGGTGATGAATAATCGGAGAACGAATGATCTGTAATCTGAATCAAATATTCTATCTATTTAAATTACTTAAACTCAAATTTTATTTCAAATTTATAAACCTTTTGTCAAATGTGTTAAGTCAATAAACCTAAAACATAAGATCGTTGTTCTCTTCTTTAAACTTAAAAAAGTCGTTATCTGATTTCATCTAAGGACATCTAATTTTTATTCTTTGGAAATGTTCAAAAATTGTAATATTCCATAATTTTAATATTGAATATACATAGCTTTGAAATATAGTCGTGAAATTGCAATGCACGATGCACATGCGCTCGAACGGTTTTAACATCTGAATGTGTTTCAGTTTAACATAAAAATATTTTTACGCCTAACATCTCAAAAAGATGTTAAACGTTTGCCATCAATATCTGCGTATTAGATGCTACAATCTTACCCTTTGAACATCCATTTTTCTCCGTGCGTCCTATCAAAAATAATAGCTCTTTTTTGGATGAACAATTTTTGTCTCATTTTTTTCGTAGCTTATATCGAAAAGTGATTCATTATCAATTTGTAGTTCTTTCCAGGGCGCGCAATTTGAGCTTTTTCACTTTTTTCGTATCTTGCATAGTTTAATCAAAACATAGAATTTTTTAATTTTTCATTATTTTTGGTACGATGAAATTTGAAATGTTAAACTTTTCGACCAAATTAAAAAAATTGTTATCGTAGTCCTGTAGGGCTTTCAAAAGGCTAAGTTTTTCTTCTCCTGGCTTTTTTTCATATCATGCGTTGTTTGGCTTAAAATGTTCATTTCGGTTTGTTTTTTTGGATTTTGAAAATGCTCTAACTCTGACAATTTTCTTTTTATAGCAAAAAGTCATGGGGATAAATTGTTTGAATTTCCAAGTACTATAAATAAACGTACATAGAATTTTTAAATCTTGAAAAAATGTGGTTTCGAAATTTTGTTATATGATCAAATTTGGAATTTTCAACTTTTTGACCAAATTGAAAAAGTTGTTATCATAATCTTGTAGGGCTTTCAAAAAGCAATGTTTTTCTTCTCCAGACTTTTTTTTCTTATCGTGCGTTGTTTGGCCTAAATTGTTCATTTTAGTTTTTTTTTTATTTTGAAAATGCTATAACTCTAGTAATTTTTGATTTTTCGAAAAAAGTAATTAGGATAAATTGTTAAATTTTTGTAACCTTCTCTGATGAGAATGTAAAAATCATATTACAATAAGTGGTAATAATACTGGTCATATGTTCGACTGATTAATCACAGTAAAATATGTGGAGAAAAGTATTGCAAGAAAAAATATACTACAGAAAATCTTGATAAAGCAAAATATTTAACTGAAGAGATTATATAATTACTTTAAGAAATTAATAAAAATAGATACTTACTGAAACTAATGAAAATGAAAGTTTTTACCATTATAGAGTTTTAATTTCTTTTTTAATTCTTATTAAATATATAGTGCATACATTTTCCTTTAAAAATTAATTTGTTTAAAATGTTCGAATGGTTCAAAATCTAAAAAAAGTTAAGTTCTGAATTTGTTTACGAAATTTATTTGTATAATAAATCATTATTGTAAATTTGCAAGACGTCGTAGGAAAATGTGATTAGAAATATATTCTTTGTTGATTCCGTAAACAAATTAAGCCTATTTTTCAAAAAATGCCCAAACTATTAATTTTTTCATGAAAGTAGTTTAAATAATAAATCTTGAAAATGCGATTATTATAATTAATCGGAAAGACGTTCTTAATAAAATTTGTAAAAAAAACTGACCCTATTCGTTTGAAAAATAGACAAATTCTGAAGTTGTTATGAAAGTTCTTTAAATAATTAACCATTCTTGTAGATTTGACAAATACCTTAGGAAAGTGTCATCACAAAAACAATAATAGTTAACTTCGTAAGCAAATTGTGTTTATTAATTGAAAAATACCTCACCTCTCAATATGTTTATGAAAATTGTTTAAATGATTAATAATTATTATAAATTTACAAAGTATCGTAAGAAATGATCAACGAAAGACAATCTTAGTTCAGATCTTTGAATGGATAAGTGAAAAAGCTATTACTGATCTTGAGACTAGACTTGGACAAACACGTACCAAGTTGTCATCTTTCAAGAAACCTGAAAACACAGGTCGAAGAAGGCAGAGTGTAAAATCGCATGCTCCCTCCCCCTCAACCATGGCCTTCTGTGCAACCGGACGGCTTGCACGCCCCAAAATGCGGCCCTTATTTTAAATGAACTGGTTGAAATTAAAAAGTTTAAAATTGCATTGTGTAAAATAAAAATAAATAAAAATTCGAAGTTTTTGAATGGTTGCAGTTTTATATCTCTGAATTTTCACATTCAATACTGAATTAAAACATTTACAAACATTGAAACATTCAATTTAGTTTTCGTTTGAAAATTCTCGAATTTTAATTGCTTCATATTGAAAATTATTTATTTTTAAAAAATTTCAACTTAAAATTTTCCAATTTTGAAATTTCTGAACAAGTTTCTGATTTGACTTTGAGGTCGCCTTGAAAATTTGAATAATTCTTGATTAACTTTCGTGCTAAATTATCTCTTCCAAATATGAATAGGGAATTTTTTATTTTTCTATCAGCAATTTGAAAATATTATATTCGAAATGTACGTTTATTTGCGATTCCAACGATATGTTACTTGCAATGAAAAGATTAAAATTAGAATAAGTTGTCGCAGATATGCTTATTGTTATTTTTCAGCAATTCCCGTAGTCGTTTTCAAAGAAATAATCATTAATATACAATTTAAAATTTATTATGACTTTTAAAACAATTTTCAATTGTTTAAACAAATGTAAACTATTTAAACAATAATTTATTCCCCAGAAATCTAAAAAATGATCTTATTTTCTTATTGAAATGAAATATTTGGTCATTATTTGGAGTAGTAAATTTGTCTAAAAACATTACGTAATTATTTGAAGAATTAATTATTGTTTATTTTAAAAAATTTTTCAATTGAGCCAGAGATGTCCCATTTAATTCAAATTGGTATCATATGCTACTTTCTGTTGAATAATTATATAATTTTGACACATTTATTTTATTGTTTAATACTTTTTTTTTCTTTAAGCAATATTTATTTGCTAAAGCAGTTTTTTTCGGTAACTAAAAGAATTACAATAAAATAGAACACATAGCATTATGTTCCTGACTTTATAGGGTATAGAAAGAAAAAATTTACCACTTTTTAATTTTTAAACAAATATAATTTGTTTAAATAATTACTTTTCCAAAAATACTTTTGACATCGTAATTAATTATATGTGTTCTATTCAATAGTTATCGAAAAATAACTGCTTGAGCAAATGAAAATTGTGTGAACAAATAGAATTTTGTTAAACATTAAAAGAAATGTATGAAAATTATGTAATTATTATTAATATTATTATATATGTATATATACGTATATATGTATGCATGTATGTATGTATGTATGTGTGTATGTATGTATATATGATATTAAATATACGTATTTAATTTTTCAATCAAAATCAAAAGAAAACTTTCTGGACATAAAAATTAAGCGAAAAATGCACTTAACCCTTTTTTAATAAAACCAATGTCAGAAGCCAAAAAACATTGCTTCGAAAATGATTTTTCAAAAAGTTTGTT
>NC_046665.1:18296068-18304133 GCF_010883055.1 Belonocnema kinseyi | reverse complement strand
TTTTGATAGCATTCAACATTTTAAAGAGAAAAATGTTTAGCTCTGTCATAATTAAAATAAATAAAACTTTTCAGTCATTAAAAAATAGGTGAACATAAAACTATTTCCGGTGATGTATTAAAATTATAAGTCATAATTTATAGCATATAAATAGCTATGTAACGATATAATATTAAAAATTTTAATTTTAAAAATAAATAATTAGTTTTCATTATATAACTACTCACTAATAATTGTGAAGCATTAGAATAATTATATAATAAACACTTAATATTCGAGTGGTAAATAAATATGCAGTACATCATTTACATTTACCATATGGTAACTCATATAATTGTAACTGCGGTGGTAACTCATTTTTAAAATTCTCTAACTTAACCAATTACCGATGCGGAACGTCTGAAAAATGCCGAAAACTGCGAAGTAACTCCGAGGAGTTGTCCCACAAACCAAGAGAGCGCTTTTAGCAGTCGAATTTTGACGGAGTCTCTTATTCCATTGCATGAGCAATCTCCCAACTCACATCTGATAATACTAATCAACGCTTCTCATTTACCACCACCTTTCCACTCGTACCATTGCAATCGCAATACAGGGAATCTGCTTGTTATTTATGATCGAATTCTTATTTAAATTTAAGCCTCTCTGCTTGTTATTTATGACCGTATTTTTATTTCAAGTACGGAAAGAAAATTTTAAAGCCTTCAAAGCATTTGAACGAGCTATCTGGACCATTAAATATATTTACCTGAGTGCCTGCGGAGAATTTCTCCGAGCTTCTCAGAGTCTTGAGAATCTTTAGCATATACTCTGAGATTTCTATCGGCAGGGTTAGTATATTTTTAATTATAAGTTAATGTTTAATCTATTATTTGTTATCAATATAAACATTAACATTAAGTAATATTTCTATGAAGCATGGAATTTGTTATTAAAGTCTATTGCTGGTGGAAAATGCGATAACAACTTTTGAAATTTTTAGGTTAGGAATTAATTTTAGAATACAAAAGCGAACTGCTGGTCGCAGAATTAGATAATTTTGGCCACTTTAATGTAAATCTTCCGTATAAGTCTACAAAAATCTATCAAATATTATTTTTTGCTATGAAAGGTTACGAAAATGTACTACAAAAACATTAAGAAAGTTAAGCTTTTACTGAAATTTTTCTTACAAATTACACAAAGATTTCATTCAAATTTATAAAATGTTTGGTGAAAAAACAGAAACTATTTTAATCAGGATTAAAATAAAAAATAGCTTTTTATGTTTACATCTTACGTCTTTTTGACAAATTTGTTTACTGCGAGCAGTTCGCTCTTGAATTGCAAAATGTAATATTAACCTCAAAATCTCAATAAGTTGCTACCGCATTTTTTATCAGCAATGAAATTTTATGTCAAATTCCATGCATCACAGGAATAATACTTAATGTTTATATTGAATGCAAATAATAACTAAAACATTAACTTATAACTAAAAATACATCAATGTTACATTAACTTTATTCAATATCAGAAAAGTACCATTAAACTCCTTGCACTTGAACTTCACAACAAAACAGCTGTATAAAATGTATAGGCTTCCAATGTTTTATGTGCTTTTAAACAATATATGGTTTAAGAAATGTGGGATTGAATGAATTGTGTTCAGGTTTATGGATGTGTCGGGTCTTCATATTCATATTTCTAACAAAAAACACAAATTTTCAACAAAATACGGGAACTTTCAAACAAATAATTCCATTTTTAACTAAAAAAAATCAAGTTTCAATAAAAAATATAAAATTTTAAACAAAAATAGAATAATTCAGTTTTTAGTATATAAAACTTAATATTCAATAAAAAAATGAAATTTTCTACAGGTTATTTAAAATTTAAACCAAAACAAGCGAATTTGAGAGCAAATAGTAAAAGTTTTAACAAAAAAGATGAAATTTCAATCAAAAAGATTAATTTTCTATTTAAAAAAATCTTTTTTAACAAGTAATAGAATTTTCAACTAAATTAATTTTCAATCCAAGTATAATAATGTATAAAGTATTCAAAATACGATAGAATTCACTTAAATTCAGGCAGGTTCTACACATTATATAGCAGAATCTTTCAGCGATTAACATTTTTTTAAAGTAAATTCTGCAAGACGTTTTTTCTGATATAACACAAAAAAGTGGAATTTGAACATCTATTTTAAGAATAATAAAAAAACAGATTAATACTTTAACCATAAAATAATTTTTAACAAACAAGATGAAGTTTCAATTAAAAATATGAAATTTTAAACAAAAATAGAATAATTCAGTTTTTAGTTTATAAAAGTTAATATTCAATCCAAAAAATGAAATTGTCTACAGGCTATTAAAAATTTTAATTAAAACAGATGAACTTGACACCAAATAGTAAAAATTTTGACAAAAAAGATGATATTTTAATCACAACGATTAATTTTTAATGAAAAAAAAAATTTTTATAAACAACTAGTACAATTATCAACTAAATTAATTTTCAATGCAAGAAGAATATTATAAAAAGAATTTAAAATAAAATAGAATTTACTTATAACCAGGCAGGTTCAACACATTATTTAGCAGAATCTCTCAGCGATTAAAATTCTTTTGTAGTAAATTACGCAAGAAGTTTTTTTCCGATCTGAGACAAAAAAGTCGAATTTGGGCATCTTTGTTAAGAATAATAAAAAACAGATTAATTTTTCACCCATAAAATAATTTTTAACTAAAAAGATAAAGTTCCGACAAAAAAATATCAAATTTTAAACAAAAATAGAATAATTTAGTTTGTAGTTTATAAAAGTTAATATTCGATCAAAAAAATGAACTTTTTTAGAGATTATTTCAAATTTTAATTAAAAGAGATGAACTTGACACCAAATAGTAAAAGTTTTAACGAAAAGGATGATATTTCAAACACAAAGATTAATTTTCTATTTTAAAAAATTGTTTTAAATAAATAATAGAATTTTCAACTTAATTCATTTTCAATACAAGAACAATATTATCAAAAGTATTTAAAATAAAATAGAATTCACTTAAAATCAGGCAGGTTCTACACATTATTTATCAGAATCTCTCAGCGATAAAAATTGTTTTATAGTAAATTATGCAAAACATTTTTTTCCAATCGAAGACAAAATAATCGAATTTGGACATCTATGCTAAGAATAATAAAAAAAGATTAATTTTTTACCCATAACATTGATTTTCTAAAAAAAAAATGATTAGTTTTCAACCAACAATGATATGATTAAAATTTTCCTAAGACATTAATTTTTAACAAACAAAAAAAATCAAGAAAATAGTTTAATCCTGAATAAACAAGATAAGATTCCAACAAAGAAAAATAATTTGCTACCAGAAAACCGAATTTTCAAATGAAAAAATTAATTTTTAATTAAAAATATAATTTTTCATCCTGAAATTGTGCACTTGAATTTTTAATCAATTTTTAACAATATAGTTGAACCCTATCAAAAAGATCAGTTTTCAAACAAATAGTGGAGTTTTCAACTAAAAAAGATAAATTTTTAATTAAAAATATAAATATATAAAACCAGAAATAGGATAATTCCTTTTTAATTAAAAGAATTAATATTTAACAACAAACAATTAAATTTCAACAAATTAATTGAAATTTTACTAAAATAGATGCATTTGATTATATATAGTTGAACTTTCAAGCAAACAGATGTATTTTCAACCAAGAAGATTCATTTTATATAAAAAAGACGATGTTTGAAACAAATAATTGAATTTTAAATCCAAAAATATCCTTTTTTAATTCCAAAATTCAGTGTTCCGCCAAAAGCGGGATAGTTAAATTTTCAGTTAGAAAAATGGTTGAATCCTAAATCAGCAAAAAGAATTTTCAAACAAGAAGATTAATTTTATACTAAAAAAGACGAATTTTTGACAAAATCCATAAATTTTTAACAATTAGTTCGATTTTTAACAAAAAACATTTAACTTTAATTTAAAAAATTACTTTTCACCAAAAATGTCATAGTTTAATTTTCTGTTAAAAAAATTAATTTTCAATAAAAAAAAGTGTTATGAAAATTATTTCAAAAAAGATCGAATCCATTTACCATTAGACAGATTCTGAAATTCAAGTCTTTGAATTAATCAGGAAGGAAATTTTGTTGTTTTTAGATAAAAGTTTAAGAAAACTATTTTTTCGCCATAAAAAATTGTATGTTCAAAAGATTAATTTTTAACCAATAAGATTAATGTTTTACAAAAAAGACGAAGTTTAAACCAATTACTTGATTTTTCAACTATAAGGGAACAGTTTAAAAAATTTTTTTTGTTGAAAATGTTCATCAATTTAGATGCATTTTTTTATGTCTTGACTAAAATTGTTTCTTGGTTTAAAACTCATCTCTTTGGGTAGAAAGATTTTCTTACTGAACAGAACATAATGAAAATGTATCCCTTCAAGTTGAAAATTCAACTGCTTTTTAAAACTTGCCTTTTTGGGTGGAAAACTCAACAATTTTGTAGATATTTTTCTTTTTTCTTTGTTCGTTCTAGAGCTTTGCGCTCGATTATATAAGCATATATACATCTACAGCTGTAATTTGGTAGTTGTGAATTATCTTTTGTTAAAGCTCCTTTGTTGAGGACTCAATTATTTTGTTTAAAATTTGTATTTTTTGTTTGCTTTCGACTACTTAGTTAAATGTTCAACTAAATGAATAAAAATGGATCTTTTTTGGGTTGAAGATTCATCATTTTAGTTGAAAATTCTTTCTTTCTTTGGTTCAGAATTAATCTTTTTTGTTAGACATTGCTCTAATTGGGTTGAACGACCTTTTACAAATTAATTTTTTTGTAGAAGATTCACTATTTTAGGTAAAAATTTATCTCTGTTTAAAAATTTTAAAATTTTCTTGAAATGAATTTTTTCATTCAATTCAGCTGTTGTTGTTTTAGGATAATCATATTTTTTAGTTTTTGGTTGAAAATTTTTCTACTTATTTAAAAGTTTAACCATTTTTTTAAATTTTATGTTTTTGGATGAAAAAGTAAGTGTTTCATTGCAAATTCGTTAATTTTTTAAAACTGAAAATTAAACTTTTTCATTTTCAGTATAAACTGTTTTGTTAGAAATTTGGCTTTTTAATGAAAGATTTGCATTTGACACCAAATAGTTAAATTTTCAACCTACAAATATAAATTTTAAACCGAATGGCCAA
The DNA here is from genome assembly GCF_010883055.1 of Belonocnema kinseyi. Lineage (NCBI taxonomy): Eukaryota > Metazoa > Arthropoda > Insecta > Hymenoptera > Cynipidae > Belonocnema > Belonocnema kinseyi. The sequence continues at coordinate 18,298,924 of NC_046665.1, read as the reverse complement.
ATTTTCAAACAAAAAAGATTAATCTTTAACCAAAAAGAGTTGCATTAAAAAAAGAATTCTCAATGAAAACGCAGTGGTGGATATCTTAAAACAAAAAGAAAAGATTTTCAACAATATATTTAAATTTTTAACCAGAGTTGAATTTTCGAACCAGCATGTAAATTTTCAACAAAGTAGTTGACTTCTTAACCTGCGAATATGAATTTTAGATAGAATATGTAATATTTGATATTTCACCGAATGCAGATGCTGCCAAGAGATGCTTTGTAAAATAAGGAAACGAATTTTCAATTATAAAGATTTATTTATATTTATTTATTTATTTGAAATATAATAATTATTATTTTAATTTTAAACAAAATATTTATGTTTTTCATAAACTTTAATGTGATAAGTCCAGGGGAAAGTGGGAGACTTAACTAAGTCCAATAATCAAAAATTGGCAGAAATTTGCTTTACAAAGTAGTGTAATGATTTGGTATAAATCGGAATAATGAAACAGTTATTACTAAAAATTTTATGACATTGAACGCATGAACGAATGTTGGGGAGACTTAACCAAGATTGTGATGTAAAAATGTAAAGTTCATTATTTAAAGAATATGATTATCATCAGCGTGAGCTAAAAAATCGTAGTAAATAAGTCTCAAAACAATTTGATTGAATGAAATCGAATGCCAGAATACGGACCTCACGGAGTTTATATGAGGCATGGCGCATTTATATAAACCTGAAAAAGATTGCAAAACCCGAAAAGCAGGGTTGAGAGCGAAGGCGCACAAACAAAAAAATTACTTAAACTTTAAAAAAGAAAAATCTCTAGGTCTTGGAAGTCAACATTGAGATTAAAAAAAATCATGTGAGAGATTCTATAAAGCTGCAATAGAATAGAAAAAGTCCCGTATTGAAAATGTTGTTTATTTTTTCCACAGTAAATTCCTCAAATTTGGCTCGGAAATAAGCCTGCAAGATGTAAGTCTCCCTTGAATAAATTCATTCTCTACAAAGAAAAAAATTTTTTGAATTAAACAGTTACCCAACAATTATTAATTCAATTCAAAATAACAATACTGGAAAAAAATATATTTCTGAATGAAAAATTCTGTTTGAAAGTGTGCATAGTATTTTTTTTAATTACAAAAAACGTCCTCAAAATTCAAATTTCTAGTTTAAATATACCTTAAAAATAAACTTAGAGAGAAATTAGTGATGAGTTGAATTCTTCAAAGTTTGTTAGCAAGTCGATGCTTTATTACAAAAATTCATTTAACATCTAAAAAATTTTAATCTTAATAAAACTTTGGAAATTGAGAATATTAGGTAAATTTCAAATTTAGAACACGACGAAGTATGTGATACTTCGTCGTGTAGTAAATCAGATTCAGTTCATTCGGGTTTTTGTGCACAAGGATTAAAAGTTTCAAAAAGTGAATTTGGAGATGCTATAAAATAGTATAATGGACATCCCCGCACTTCTTTTGAGAGATAATAACAAAAAACTTCATTCTGATAAATAGAAATGTTATGGATGTGCACTATCTCGATGTTAGGCTCGGTTTTCAGCTTTCTTTCATTTAATTTTTCATTATTTGGAAATTATTTATGAAATAAACTTTTTGAATTACTAACAAACAGGTTAGATCCGGGGCATTAGTTACAATGTTTGTTTTGCTTGTCTGAAGTTTTCAGCAAAACATATTGTGTGGTTTGGAAGTAAAGCTGGGGAAAATTATAACACTTAAGGGCATGCTCTTCGGTGACCACGTGACCAAACTAGTCCCCGGTTATGAACTTTTTTTGGTGTTAACTGCGTACACACGAATTGAGATATCGTGTTTAAAATTTGGCACATAAAATAAAAAGCACTAAAGAACGTTTGTATACATCAATATATTGGTAATTTTAAAGAAAGTTTATTTATAAATTGATGGAATAGAATATTAACATTCGAGTTATAGCACTTTGCAGATCATTTTTGGTTTGATGCATTTTAGATTTTTTTATTCGCTCATATTGAGCAATGACACCAATTTTATACTAAATCGTCTAAACCTTGAAAAAAATTAATATAAGCAATAAAATTTGCACCTTCGATTCAAATCAACAAATAAGTATCTGCGCACACGTAACCTATCATTATTTTTTGGGCACTTTTAGCAATTTCTAGCGGAGAAAAAAAGAAACTTTGAACGTCGATAAAGTCGAGATCAAGTGACTAAGTTCGTTCATGAAATTTCGGTGTAAAATTATTTTAATTTTTTTGGTCCTAAAAATAAAAGATAAATTTCAAATTGGAAACATAGCAACACCAGCAATGTGCTAAAATTTACTCGTCGGAGTTCTCCAACCAATTTCCATAATTCTTGACGTTGAATCGATCAGCTGATAACTATTGTTGACAGTGAACCAACCAGCGGGACTCAGCGTCGGATTCGCCTTCTCTTTCGCCCTCGGGCGAAATTTTATTTTTATACTTGGAATTGTTTCATACCAGTACAAAAAATCTACAAGAATATATAACCATTAGAAAATTTTAATTATTTTCTGAAGATGCACATTTCTCAAGATGGGACTTGGACGAATTTTCGAGTATGACATTCTAAGATGTTCCTCGATTTTTTTAAATCGAGGCATCTACTTTATCGACGTTAAAAGTTTATTTCCTAATTCCTGTAGTATTTTACTCGAAAACTGTCTTCGTAATTATGAACATTTTGATATATACAAACGTTCCTTAGTGCTTTCGGTATAACCTCCTAAATCCTGAACACGATATCTCAATCCGTTTGGACGTAGTGAGGACCGAAAATAATGAAAATCATTTCATTCTCCATACAAAAATTTTATGAATGAACT
>NC_046665.1:18291113-18295968 GCF_010883055.1 Belonocnema kinseyi | reverse complement strand
TAAAACTATAAACACATTGATGTATACAAACGTTCTTTAGTGCTTTTTATTTAATCTGTCAAATTTTAAACACGATATCTCAATCCGTGTGGACACAGTGAATACCAGAAAAATTCTCATATCCGGGGACTAGTTTGGTCACGTGGTCACGAAGAGCATGCCCTTAACCTCAAAATACACACACACACACATTAACCAAATTTAGCAAATTTATTTTTTTTTAAATTATCCCACATTCATTCATTCGCACTACTAGGCAGAATCGCTAATATAAATTTCGCTTCGCTATTCACATATACTATTCTATTCAATTTTAACTATTCCACTTTATATATGGAAAACAATTTTCGAGAAAATTACAAATCAGATTATTGTTCTTACCTTTTAAAATTGGAGCTACTTTCGGATCAATCACCTTTTGCAACTCGGCAGCTATTTTATCAGTTGTCAAATCTTTAAAATTCTTCATGCTTCCTAACCTGAAATTGCTGAAAACATGAAAACAATAAAAACATGCCCTACCGAAAGAAATCTCTGAGTTCTCTTTAGCGAAATAGCTTGGCCCATTTGAGTCTATAAACAAAGTCAATTTGAAACAAAATAGTCTCGGAGATAGTTTGAGAGATTTGGGTCGTTGACCAATTCATTAGTCAAAACCTTAAAAGTAACTAATTCTTCAGTCAAAATTGATTGTACTGATTGAATTAGTTAAATTTTAACTAATTTAGATTTAGCGAGTAGACTTGATGCTAAATGCGGAGATGATGCTGCCGTGCTGCTTCTGCTGTAAGTGAAAGTGAAGCAAGAGTCGCATTATACTCTTCGTCTTGATATTGTGAAATGTTGATACCGGAGAGAATCTGAAGAAATATCTGTTCCAGATTCTCCGTATATGGCATTCAAGAATTTTTTCCAACTGCAGCAATGTCACCAGGGCAAACAATGTCTTCCTTGAAAATTTAAACAGTCTGATTTAAGTTCTCAGAATTTTAGAGGACTTTAAGAACCTTGGGCTTTCCTTGGCCTTTCCTTTTCATTAAATTATATTTCATATTTTTTTCACACGCATTTCATTTCCTACACATCTTATTTATATAATAATTATTATGTATGAAAAGTGGATAATATATGTTTACAATAGAAACTGACCATTACTAGTGCTTTATGGGGTCATAAGGGCAGTGAATACGTGATTCTAGGAATTATACCTCACTTTACCCAGGTATAATCATGAAACTATTAAATTTATAGGAAAATGTTTTGCGTAAAATTTTTAGAGAATTTGGTTCTCTACAATTTTGAAGGTTATTATTTTTAGTTTTCGATCCACCAAAAAAAAGTTATGTCCAAAAATCGGATAGTTGGCATCTTTTTCAAGATGGTGGAGCAAGCTGCCATTTTATTTCTGTGCAAATTTAGTATGTTGTTTAGCCCTCCGTTCACAGACAACCTTAGTAGCACATAACGTTTCTCGAGCGTGTAAAATGTCCGCCACTTGGGAACGTTCCACGAACTTTTCACTAGAACGTTCAAAGAATAAATTATCGTTATTGTTATTATTGTCAATGAATATCCGATAAACTGTAAGTGATAGGTCAAATTAATGTCAGTTTATGATATAGATACCACATTACAATATAGTATATACGGTACTAAAAACTCAAGAATGATATCTATTTTTACCTATTTCTTACGGTTTACGAGATAATTGTTATTAAAAATAACAATAATGGAAGGTTCCCCACAGGGCCCAGTGGAACGTTCCTGAAACGTTACACTAGAACGTTCCCAAGAGCCGGACATTTTACACGCTCACGGGAACGTTCCGAAGGTTCCCGCGGAACGTTCCAGACATGTTCCCCGAACGTTTCGTGCTATTAGAGAGGGGATTTTAAGGCACAAACGATTTTGCATACTGGAATGTCTCGCTTTTAGGAAAATATGGAAGTTCGGTTCCCCCCTCTAACAAATCTAGGTAGTAATAAGGTCAGATCCTTTGAGTGGCGATACAGTTCGTTACACTGTCAGAAAAATCTGTACGAGGTTTAATATATATGTGTGTGAAGCAAATATGCACTACCGCTACTGAAATGTAACGTGCATCGGCATAGTGGATTTAATATAAATATGTATTAAATTTAATATATATGTCAGTATAGCAATGTGCGTGAGAACTCAGCGTGCTTTAATTTCTTTAAATCTTATCAAATATTCTCCATTAAATAAATAATGTAGAGTTCGTCGACTGAATTGCTATTTATTATGAAAGTGCAATGTACGGGTAAAACTTTTTCCTAATTTGGCTCCAAATAGTGCAAATTTAAGGCAAAGACAGTTAATTGTAGGCTAGGTCTGTTATTTATTTGCTTAAATGAACTTTTCTACTTGAAATCCAATTTCATTTCTGGTCAACAAGAAGAAGGTATCATATTTTATTATTTACAATCGAAAATTATTGCTAAACTTATTTTGAATTTGTGAAAAATGGAATTATCTCTTTTTTAAAGTGATAAGCATGAATGTATATGAAATTTATTATAGTCGCCCTTAATGGCGATTTCATATTCTTGATATATTAATTTTAATACACATGGGTATATTAAATTTTATATTACTTTTAACAGTGTAGTTAACCTTTGAGCGGTGCGCAGTGAAAGTGCGTACACTGGCATAAAAGACCCTGTCGACAAACTGCGTTACTGTTTTTACTAGCTAATTAATATTAATTATTTAGCTTTATTTGTAATTTTCAGGAATTTATATGAGCAACTTAAAGTTTTCATACAATTCTGGTCTATTTTTGTATAATAAATATGGATTAACATTCAATATTCTACTTTTTCTACGGACTAGCTTACATGAATCACGGTAAAATATTCTCATTTCCAAGTCTTCAAATAATTCCCCTTTTCTAAGCCGCCGCTAATGGACCTATATTTTTTTGGAAGCGCATAGTCTAAGGTTTTAAAGTATAAAACGTTTTAAAAAAAAAAATTAATTTGTTGCAAAATGATGAATTTTTTAACAAGCATAGATTTTTTCTATATTTTCCTCAAAATTTCAATGTTTATTTTCAAAAGTTCTTAACGGGTGACACCAACAATGACTCGAGCGTGTAGTAGACACTTAAAGAAATAACCCTGAATTTTACTACATTTTTTAAAAGCCAGAAACAGTTTAAAAACTGAATAGGACTTGAAAGGCCCTCTCTGTGAACGGAAGGTAGGAAAAAGAAGTCTCTAAACGGAGGGTTAGAACACCAATATAAACAAAAATTGACATTAACTGTTTCGGATTTGATGCCTTTATATTTATAATTTAACCTGGCCATTTTTTCTCGTAATAGCACCAAACTTGGTGCAAATTGATTTAAATATGATAAATAAATAAAGTCCTACTTCGTAGAACGTAGATCTGATTTAGGGTGTGTTTCAGTCCTAACGGATGCTAAGGAATTAGCAGAAATTCTAGGCTTTCAAGGAAATTTTAAAGCTGAGGCCCAAATACGTAGGCGACGAAAAAAGATCAATTTTGATTATGAGCATTATGAGTGTGTAATAGATAATACGATTAAAATGTTTCGCATTGACTGTTTCTACCAGGCCATCGATACAATTGAGATGACGGATGCAACAACTCGACAAGCGCTCGAAACCACGTAGAAGTATTGTGCAGCCGGGAAAATCTATCGATAAAAAAATGGGACGGTCATCGAAAAAATGTTAGTTGAAGTAACTTATCGCGAGAAAGTTGTTCACTAGACTTTGGAAAAGCTTCTCTGAAAATTTGAAGAAAATCGGTCAAAGATTGTGGAAATGGCAGCAAGTTGAAGTCAACATACGCTGCTGTTGGAGCATTTCGTTGCTCTTTGTCACTGCTGGCTAGTTGCTTAGGAACAAAGGCCGATAAGAGTTGGCAAAACGTAGTTTTCATTCTTAATCAATTTGTTATTTAAAAAAAACGTATTAGCTTTTTAAACAAAGTGCGTTGTTTAAAGTCATCGCGTTGTTTGAAGTCACGATCAGATTTTCCCGGCGGGACAATACTTCTACGCGGTTTCGAGCGCTTGTCGAATTGTTGCATCCGTCACCTCAATTATTGCTTGCATAGGAGCAAGTTTTCAGATTCTTGATAAATGTAATAGTTACTTTGGATTCTTATTTAACATCCATGAACTTCAAATGATGGATGATTAATCTTTGCTGCGAAATTGTAAAGATTTGCAAATGATTTTAAATGACAGCTTTAGCTACTATAGCTACACGGAAAAAAATATCCATTACATTTTATAGAACTAATCCTATAATGGAGGATACGATGAGTAGTTTAATAAAAGTTGAAGTCTTCTTTGTTTTACAATGCGTTGAACTATGCAACGATATGTGTAACAAAGTTCTATAAAATTTAAAGGCCGAGGTGACGTCATCTCTATTAAAAGGCAGATTACGAAAAACGTAAAATAGTTCTATAAAATCTAAAATACAGTCTATATCCGTGAAGTCTCGAAGCTATAGAGAACAGTTCTATAAAATGATAACCGATTTTTCGCCGCAAAAATTTAATCTCTCGTATTATTATATTATTACTATTATACTCTAATATTTTTTCACATATTTAAGTACAAAATTATTTACTATTACACAATCAATACACTGTTTATAATCGCACGCTATGAAAATTCTTATTCGCCTCGGGGTCGAAAACTATAAGTTTCGCATTCCTAATTCCTAACGCCTAAAGCCTCTCGGCTAACCTAGCTGGAAGTATTACAAAAAATCTGAAATATAACGGATGGTATTTTAGATTTTAGAAATATTATTAATTATTATTGAACATTTTATGTGATTAAAAAAGA
>NC_046665.1:18287120-18291013 GCF_010883055.1 Belonocnema kinseyi | reverse complement strand
GTGAGATGTACAGTCGCGGAACGGAAGACTTAAGATGCATGCTTTTGTTCATGTGCATAACCTTTCTTGTCCCGATATCAAGAGATCTGAGCTCCTTCTTCGCCCATGGAACTACTCCAAATAAATAGAGTAGTACCGGGACCGCAAGCATGTTCGTTGCAGATACTTTGTTCCTCGCTGACAGTTCGGAAGACTAAATTTGTCGGATGAGACGTTTGTATCTGCTTCGGAGAGTATCCTTTATAGATATCACATCCTGAATGCGGCTCTGTGGCACGCCCAGGTATGTATAAGTCTCTCCAGCGCAAAGGTGTCGTATGGCGCTTCTATCAACGAGCTCAGGATCTCAAGGATGGCATTAAGTTTTCCTCGCTTTAAATAAACCTTGACGCATTTGTCTAAGCCAAATTCCTTTCCAATTTCCTTAGTATATCGTTCGACAATCCCCAGAGCTAGATGCAGTTGCTCTCTGTTTTTAGCATAGATCTTAAGATCGTCCATGTAAAATACATGAGTGACCTTATACTTTCGATCTGCAGGTTTGCCGCACAAGTACCCGTCGGAATGGCGAAGTTCTAGAGATAGTGGCAATAATGTAAGGCAAAAGAGGAGTCGGCTCATGGTGTTGCCCTGAAAGACACCTCTCTGAAAAGTGACCTTGTTAGTTATCACACGATTTTTTCCAGATGAGATAGTAAATCTGGTTTTCCAAAGCGGCATCAATCTCTCTATGCACCCAACTATTTGCGGATGAACCTTCAGGGTTTCCAAAAGACAGATGATAAGTCTATGGGAGGTCGAATCGAAAGCTTTCCGATAATCAATCCAGGCCATCGATAGGTCATGCTGGTGGAATGCTGCATCTTTACAGACACACCTATCGATAAGCAGGTTCTCCCGACATCCGGCTACGCCTTTCTTTGAGCCTGGTTGTTCATACATTGCTTGCCACACAGGTTCAATTGCCCGAACAATCCTATCATTTAGGATAGCTGTGAATATCTTATAAAGTGTGCTCAGACAAGTTATTGGCCTGTAATTGTTCGGGTCAGCTAAGTTGCCTATTTTCGGCAGGAGTATTGTGCGCCCTTCCACCAACCACTCTGAAATCGGTTCTTCCGACTTCAAATATGAGGTGAAAATACGGGCCAAATACTGATGGGTTGAAGAAAACTTCTTCCGCCAGAAGGTTTTGATACAATCTGGTCCCGGTGCGGAATAGTTCTTCATCCCTCTTAATACTTTTTTCACCTCCTCGGTAGTGATGGGTGGGCATTCTTCATCAGGTGAAAGTGTTGATTTTCTCTGACCCACCTCTCCCTCCGCTCCAGACTTCTCTTAGCGTCAGATAGTATCCTTATTCTCTCAACAATATGCTGCCTGATGGTCAGCAGCTTTGACTTGTTAAGTGTGTGATAACTGGTCCGGAGTTCGCGCGCGAACTTTCGAACCTTGGCGGTAAAATTCCTGCCAGATGTGATGTAGTAAATTACACACTGAATGCGGGACGCGTACTGTCTTGCCCAGCCTATCTTTATGGCAAGTTGATGCATTCGTCTTTTGGTCTTATGATGAGCCGTTGGTTTTGTTTTACGGTTCGCATGAGGCAAAGCTCTCGCTGCATTATACACACAATAATTGATAGCCCAGAGGTCGCATTCTCCGGAAAAGTGTCCACGAAGCTCGTCATCCATTTCAGCCAGATCTTTAGGCTCGAGAAAAACCTTGGTGTTGATGTTTCTCCGAGTTGTGAAGCATCGCTCTTCATCTATTGGATGCCTGTCCGCGGTTGGTCTTAACAATTTCATGTATTTTGAAAAGATTCCTCACTTTTTCACAATTTCTTTATTTTTACAATACATTGATCAGTAGATATAGCGTTTATCTGATTTCGAGTAAATGCATAGTTATTGATCTAATATTAAATTCGTCTAAATGACCTCTCTTTCTCTGTTGCCGGCTTGTTGTAGCTGTGGTAGAGTAGGCGTTCCGCTTACATAGCCCCTTTTATGGAGTAGTTCAGCATGGTTTCGCAGACGTTGCTGCAGAAAGTGCGATAGCTCCGGGTGTTTCTCGCACCACAGAGCATGCAGCTGTGCCTGTAACCCCGTTCAGGGGCCACACTCGCATCGTAGCACTCTAGCAAGTCGTGATTCAGTCGCTCCGTCCACCCAAAGGTCGCCAGATCCCGACGATCCATCGCATTGAATCCATTTTCGTTGGCTCCCCCAGCTCTATATTGGTCGGCATTTTTGGCCGACCCATTGTCGGGCGCCCTGCGCGTTCTGTTGTTTTGAACCGCACTTACTACAACTATGTTTGGTTTTGTCATTGTTGTTCCCACGAGAAATTAGGGAAAGGGGTTCGTTCATCCTTGTAGAGCCCCGCATGCAAGGATAAGGCTGCGTACTCTGAGAGGTCGCCAGCTATCCCAGAGTCACCGTTCTAGACACCTCACCCAGGTGCCGTTCAGCTTTCGGCACGGTTTTGACACCTCCGCTTGGGGGTTAATTCCTTCGGGACCACCCCTGGACAATTGTCCGCGATGGCCTATTTATTTTTGTAATCATATTCAGCAGAAACCTTTGGTACAGGGACCCTCTATCCGCAACTCGAGGTCGCGTTTGGTGGCTTTGTGATAGGCCCTTCGGTTTGATTCTAGAGGAATCAAAACCGAACGAATATATATATATTTAGAAGTTTATTATAATTCAAAGGATTTCTGCAAATTTCTGAAGATTTCAAGATATTTAACAGACTTTGAAGAATTCAAGAAAATTATTTATATTTTAAAATTACTTAAAACTCTTAAAACTCATTCAAATTCTACCGAAATTCCTCAAAAGTTTCTAAAAATTAGTTAAAATCTCTTAAATTCATTAAAAATATCTTGAGCTCTTTTAAATGTTTGAAAATCTTTTAAAATTCGTTTATAAATTAAAAAAAAACATTGTCCTAACTACAATATATCGGAAATTAGCACTTGCCAAAGTGACCTATTTCGACCTGAATCTACAGGTAAATGATCAGAGTTCAGTTTTTTGTAAATAGCTCGTTTTGGGGTTGTCACAGAAAAAAATTTCTAGAGAATGAATACAAGGGGATTTAGTTCTGCGTAAGTTAAAAAAAAGTGCCTACGTCGAATGGGTCACGAGTAAGGACCTTCCAAATAGATTCGGTGACTAGATCGCATCGCGGAACAAAACTGCGACCTGTTTCTTGACACATATTTTTTCAAGTCGAGTAACAGTGATCAATAAATTATTTAATTATCGAATTGATAATAATCAATCATTTTTAATTTATAAAATAATAATTGTTTGAATAAATAAATTTCCATCACCCATCAAGCGTGCATTTCCTGACATTCTTTACTCAAATTTCTATTAGGGAGGTTTATCATAGATTATAAATGAATATTTCGTAATTTTTAATCAATATATGTATGTCAGGGTGTGGGCAAGATAACTTTTGAAAAAATTAATCTATTCGATTAGCCTTTGGCACACTCTCTGAGTGTCAGAAACTAAAAATCATGTTCGTGAGCCAGCCATTTTGGATGAAAATTCAAAAAGTTAATGAATTTTGAAAAATTTTAAGAACATTTTTTTTAAGTTTCAAAAATTGTATGTACGGATATTTATATTATTCAACAAGAAGAACAATTTATCTGAATGACTTTTTTGATAAAACCAAAGTTTACCAGTTATAGCATTTACAAAATTTCAAAAAACACACGAAAATCAATATTTTGAGCCAAATAATTCACGATATGAAAAAAAATCAATAGAAAAAAAATGTTTCTTTTTTAATGCCCTACAAGAGTATGATAACAACTTTTTGAATTTTATTAAAAAATCGAAAATTTATATTCTAAGAGCATAAGAAAATCA
>NC_046665.1:18270660-18287020 GCF_010883055.1 Belonocnema kinseyi | reverse complement strand
TACAGGGTGTCCAAAAAGTCCCGGGACAGTCAAATAAATCCTTAGGAACAATTTTTTTGGAGAACATTGAGGTCTTTCTTGAAGCAACTTTCAACGAGGAATCCAGTGGTGACCTTAGGTTTGACCTAAAGCATGACCCTCATGGTTATTTCAAGGTCACCTTTGTTTGTTAAAATACAATGGCCCATTTTTGACATTGGCAATCGAAAGAGCGGAAAATTTTACGTTAAAAAGTGTAGTCACGTCATAGGTAAGGTGTGGCCTTGATGGGCGTATCAAGGTAATTTAAATTTCAAGATGGTGTGAACATTTTTTCGCAAGCTAGCTTGTGAAAATCATCCTCTTACCCTACTTACTAACTTAAATAATGCACATTAAATAGTGAATATCGAGTGACCTTGAACATGACCATCTAGGTTATATCAAGGTCACCCTTTGTTTTTTTATTGAAATGACTCACAAGATAGCTTGCGAAAAATTATTCAGACCATATTGAATCTTGAATGACCTTGATATGCTCATCAAGGACAAACCTTAGCTATGATTTGACTACACGTTTTAATGTAAAATTTTCCATTCTTTCGATTTCCGATGTCAAACAGAGTCGTTTTAATAAAAAAACAAAGAATGACCTTGGTATGACCTTGATGATCATGTTAAAGGTCACTTGATGGTTACTGTTTAATGTACATTGTTTAAGTAAGTAAGTAGGGTAAGAGGATGATTTTTACAAGCTAGCTTGCGAAAAAATGTTCAGACCATATTGAAGTTTAAATGAACTTTATATATCCATCAACTTAGGTCACGATTGGATTCCTCGTTCAAAGTTACTTCAACGCGGCTGAAGGTTGGTGATCTTCTTTATTAGCATAAAACACTAAACAAGTATTACTCTCGGTTAAAAAAAATCCCCCCCCCCCCTCCCCCCGGCAATCCCTTATTGATCGAAGTTTCGTGGATCACTGAGGCTAGGTATATAATTTACAAGTTAAAAAAAGGTAAGGCTGATGTGTAGACCATATGTGTAACGTTTAAATCATAAAAATAAAATTGGAAATGAACAAATTCAGTTTTTGAAAAAACGGCAGATGTTGGAATAAAATGAATAATAACAATTTTTATTTGAAGAATGTGCATTTTTTAAACGAGACAATGAAACTGCGTCTGTTTTGATATCAATGGATGTTGTGAATTGTAATAATATACATTTATGGAAAAAATATACAATTTAAGAGACACATTCGAGTGCGCAGTACAAGATCCGTGATAAGAATATGTACGCTAAAACCGAAGGAGTTAATAAAAATGTGTGCACAAGTGTGGTGAATATACAAAGACCGAGCGCGGAGCGCGAGGTAAATGCATTATCAAGCGGGAAGTGCGAGAACCAACAATAAAATGCGGGCGGATTTTTTAACTTGGATTTGATTCCAGCAAAATCCGCAAGTAGATTTTTTAATATAAATTCTTGAAATAATAAATTTTTCTGGTAAAATCAGAAAGAGCATATGCATTTAACCAAGAGAGGTACTTGCAATGAGGAAAATATGTTGTAGTAGAAAAATGTGTTATGGAATTGATCTAAGAAATACTCTGGGAAATCGTACATGTGTTGTTTCTCAGGTAGTAAAATAAAAGTATGGTATATGAGACGATCCCATACTTCATGTCTACTTGAATTATGGATAGTCGATGTGTAGCTTAAATATATAGCTTAAGTATATATAAAAAAGTCATAAAAATATGTAGTTTAGTATGAATGAAATTAAATTTTGACATACATTTTGATAGCAGTTCGAACTTTATATTTCTATGATTTATTTTGCTGAGATTATTGACTCAATCATTTGTTCTAGTTTAACAAAATTATTTATTGTTGAAATTATTAATGTAGCAAATGAAAAAATTAATAATGTTTAAGACCTCAATGACGACAATATTTAAAACATATACATGATCAAAAGAATTAATAAAAAATATATTACTAATATCCAATATAAATATAATAATAATTAAAATATGTAAAACTACAACTTAAGTTGCAAAGTAAAGAATTTTTGTACCTCTAAAATCTTAACAATTTCACGTTTTGAAGGACACATTTTTAAAAAGTAGTGGTAATTGTAATTAAAATGTTTTAGGGAATCATTTGGTAAAAATTCAATGAGACGAATGATAAATGAGAAAACAGATTTAACATTATTTAATATAATGTATATATTTATTTAAATTGAACCAAACATCATATATACATTTATACAGTTCAATAATTTATTTGTTGCTTAATCTTGAAAGCTTCTTTCTCGCTGAATTCAGTCCCTAATAATTAAATTTAAAAATTTAAAGGAGATTTTGAATTGAATAGTTAATTATATTATTGCAAACCTCATTTCTAAAATAAACAGACTATAAGCTATTAAAATCTATAAACAAACGTACTGTGCTCATGATGCACAGTTGGAGGAAATGCACTTGTTTCATTCAAAAATGTCCAGAGTGAATGAAGTGGTAGGTATCCAATTCGTCTAAAGTCTACTACACCGAAATGTCATTTCACCTAAAAAGGTATAGTTCGTGCACAGTGGTAAAATGTGTTCGAAAGATGGTCGTGCGTGTATCAAAAAGCTAAAGAATGATGCCAGATGTGTCAAATTGGAGGCGTGACCTTACTAAACCTATTTATTGTCGCGTAAAGTTTAATATTAGAAAATAATTATATTAAATACGACGAATTAAATGTTGAGTGTCAAATTTCTGACGTAAGAGTAGTTGAAGAATAATTTGTTGATTTATGAAACAGAAGTGAAGTGAACATTTGAGTTGCATTTGTGAATTGTGAAGAATAGGAGAAATAAGTATGTGTTTATGTTAAAACACCATGATTATTAATAATTTTATAAGAATTAATGTACCATTTTTCCTACAAATATTCCGGAAATAATTTTTCTTACTAATGATAAGTGTTCAGGGTCACGGATGGTAAGGTTATGCGTGTATATACTTACAATTTGACAGGTTGCTCATTGTTTTGGAGGTTATTTTGCAAAAGGAGAGTGAATAAATGAGAAAAAGATTGTTTGTAGACAAATGAACAATAGAAATGTTTACTGAAAAATGAAAAATGGTAAGGTTATGAGTGTAAATAAAATTTGAGAGGGTGCTCATTGTTTTCGAGATTGCAAGTACTGTTATTGTCTTTGACAGTTTTGTATGAGTAGGTTGTGGATTTGAAAGAAAATACTCTTACAAAAACGATACTTACCTCATCACTCTAATTCTGATTTATTGTTAAACAACTTTCTTCATTGCTGTTATTTCTTTTTGGGCCTTTCAGCGAAAGGTTTATCTTGCCGTTGATGGCAACGGAGCAATTTTTGTGAAGTACCGAAAAGCGTGTAGTGATGTATTTTTTATTCACTGCTTACGAATATGGTCATGAAAATTGAAAAAAAAAAAATTTGAAGGTCAAATCTTCAACAACAAAAAAACTGCGTTACTAACGTACTGATACTGGTGTATTTCGATTCGTTTATTATGAACAATGGATATGGAAATACCTGAAAACATAATTTTCAATGTTAAATTTTCAAACTGTAGGTTTTTTAGAAAAGTGTAAACACTATCGGTAGCACGCGGAAGGGATTTTCTGGCAATTGTAGAGTAAGGCATTTAAGCTTAAAAGTTATTTTGTTAATATTTGGCTTTTGATGTCATCAGAACGTTGTATGTATATTAGGGTGGTCAAAAAAACGCTTCTTGAGCTACACGGGAAAATTGGAAATTTTCAGAAAATTGAACTCTCATGTTCCAGGGTTTCTTGGCGACGTGTCAAATTTTGTAGGGGTTGAAGAGGAGTGTCTACGAAATTAAACTCTGCTAATAATTTAATTCCAACCCACCCCACCCTCCCCGTAGCACTCTATGACCAAAAAATCGAAAAAATACATTTTTACGTGATTTTCGTACTGTTAAGCAATTTCTGTCGTCTTTTTTATACACATAATTATTAATGGACAATTTCATAATTTATGTATTTTTGAACAGTTTTCAATTGTTTAAATACATGTAAATAATTTAAATAATGATTTGTTCCCAAAAAATTTAAAGAATAATCGTATTTTATGATTCAAATTAAATATTTTATCAATGCCTGAAGCAATACATTTTTCTGAAACCCTTTTGTTTAATAAGTGTTCTTCTTAATTATTTAATAATTATAATAATTATTTAAATTATTATGTATTATTTATTTTTCAAATTTCGAAAATTTCAGACAGAGATGTCCACCTTTTTTAAATTGTTATCCTATGATACTTTTTGTTGAATAACTACATAATTTTGATATATTTCTTGTAATGTTTAACAAATTTCTATTTTTTTTAACAATTTTTATTGGTTTAAGCAGTTAGCTTTCGATAACTAAAGAAATAAATAAAATAGAACAAATTATTTTAACATACAAATACTTTTAATACTTTTTAATTTCAAAAGAAAGCTAATATCTCTGGCTCAATGTTTAGAAATTTTGAAAATAAACAATAAATAAATGTTTAATTAAATAGATAATGTTCAACTTAAATATGAACATTAGTTCAATTTTGTCTTCGGTCTTACGTTCAAGTTTAAAATAAAAAGACAAGGAAATCCGAGTCAATAATTTAATCAAAATATAAAAATTCTTCTACACCTCGCGACGTTTCGGCCTAATCTGTCAGTCATCCTCAGACAATACCTGATACAAAATTATTATAAAAATTAGCTAATTTTAAAAATTAACATTATCATAGAGAAAATTATATTATGAAAAGAAAAGTCAATTTACCTTATATAAGATTTTTGCACATAAAAAGCAAATGTTAGAAAAATTGTCACAGATTTAATTTCAAATCACACAAAAAATAGTAAATTTAATAATTCTAATAAAATATTTAAAACAGTTAAAAAATTTCCAAATGACCACAAAGATATAATATTTGTTAGAGCAGATAAAGGAAATATTTAATTTGCAGCTAATAGAAATGATTATAACAAAACAGTTGAAAATTTATTGCAAAATAACATACTATACAAAAAGTTAACACCAACTTAGTTGCAACCATTGAAAATAAATGCAATGATATTATATTAAGATGGGAAAATAAAAGGTATATAAATGAGAATTTAGCTTATCGTTTAAAAAATCACGGGAGTGTTGTTGCTAAGGCTTTTGCTCTTCCTAAAGTTCACAAACGTGACCTAAAATGGAGATTAATAGTGTCTTCCATAGGATCACCCACCTATAATTTAGCCAAATTTTTAACAAAAACTTTAAAACCTGTTTTTGGTACGACTCACTCTTTTGTTACAAACAGTTGGGATTTGAAAGATAAAATTAGGAATATTTATGTACCCATTACCCACTCATTATTATCTTTAGATGTGGTTTCTATGTTCGATAACATTCCGTTAAGATTTACTTTCTGATTGCATAGAAGAAAAATTACAAGTTTATAAAAATTTAACAAAAATATCTAATTTTGAAATTTTAATAGATGTTAGAGCAGTATTTAATAATACTGTCTTCTCTTTCAACCAAAAGTTTTATAAATAAATATTAGTTTGTCCTATGGGTTCTTCCCTATCTCCAGTTGCTTCCAATCTCGTTTTAGAGAATTTAGGAAATAGAGCATTATCGTAATTAAATTTCAAACCACTTTTCTATAAAAGGTACGTGGATGACATATTCACTATAGTTCCCACAGACAAAATTCAAGAATTACTTAACACATTCAATAGTATAGAAGAATCCTTACAATTTACTTTGGAATTAGAAAATAATAACACCTTAAATTATTTGGATATATCAAGAAAAAAAACTGAAAATGGAAGTTTAATTATTAATTGGTACAAAAAACCTTCATGGTTAGGGCAATATTTAAATTATAATTCACACCATCAATTTAACCAAAAAGTTGGATTGATAAAAGGACTAGTAGATAGATGCATAAAACTAAGCGATTTCAATTTTAAAGAAGAAAATTTAAAAGAATTAAAAATTATATTACACCAAAATAATTATCCATTACCTTTAATAGAAAGTGTGATCAAAGAAAGAATAAACGAGATTTATAATAGTTCCAGCAAACAAAATAAATGGTTGGATAATTACAAAAAAAAAAACTGATTTACATGTTTCATTACCATATGTACAAGGTTTATGAGAGAGATTAAAAAGTGCTTTGAAAAAATTTGAAAAAAATTCAACATTAATGTATATTTTAGAAACAATCACAAATTGGAAAATTATTTTATAAATAAGAAAGATTCCGAAAAAATTGAAAATTTGTCAAACGTAGTTTATTTAATAAGATGAAAAGATTGCAAAAAAGTTTATATTGTTGAAACACGTAGAAGGTTAAAAACGAGAATAGCTGAACATAAAAGAGGTAGCAGGATTGGCAATTTGAACACCGGTTTGTCACAATACTCGTGGAAATTTGATCACCTTTTTGATTTTGATTTTGATAGTATAAAGATTTTAACAAAAGAAAACAACACTTACAAACGTAGAATTTTAGAATAAATTTTCATTAATAAATATAAGAACTGTTCCATTAATTTAAAAACAGAAATACTTAATGTAACTCAAAATTACCATAATATAATAAATTGAATAGTAAATTTCTAAAGTACCTTGGCGCGCTATTTTCTCTAAAGTGAAATTAGACCCTGTATATTGAAAACTCTGTACTAAATATTTAACATAATCCAAGTTTAGTTTCCTGCCACCATTACCTGCTTGCCCGTCGTGTGACTATCGTTGGTTCGCTCAAGTGGTTTAAAATGTAAGCTTAATTACTGGGAGCCTCTTTTCTTTTTTTGAGGTTTTTCCCAATTAAAAAACTATGTGTTTCGGAAATTATTTCAAGCCGTCTCACTTTTATTCATCGAACTACAATTTTTTTATATGCAAAAATCTTATATAAGGTAAATTGATTTTTCTTTTCATAATATAATTTTTCCTATGATAATATTAATTTTTTAAATTAGTTAATTTTTATAATAAGTTTGTATCAGGTATTGCCTGCGGATGACCGACATATTAGGTCGAAACGTCTCGAGATGTAGAAGAACTTTTATATTTTGATTAAATTATTGACTCGGACTTATTTTTATTTTTATTTTAAACTTGATCGTGAGACCGATGAAAAAATTGAACTAATGTTCATATTTAAGTTGACAATTTGGATCGATCGTAGAAAGAAATTTTGCTTCTTAATGAGAAGTTTTTTTAATTTTGATTAATACATCATGTTTTCAGAAAATACAAATTTTTTTTACAGTTTTTGAGAGTAAACAATTGTGTAAATAATCTGCATTTGTTAAAACAATTCGAAATTGTTTAAAAAGTCATGGTAGATATAAAAATTGTCCATTAATAATTATTTTTATGAAAAGGCCGAGGGGAATTGCTAAAAAGTAACAATAATACGTAGAAGTGTGGTTTTTTTTTTATTTTACTGTCATATTTGGGGTGCTGCGGGGATGGTTAGGATGGGTTGGAAGGAAAAGTTCTTTTTATGGTTTTATTTCGTAGATACTCCTCTTCAATCCCTACAAAATTGGGCACATTTCCAAGAAACCCTGGAACATGAGTTCAATTTTTTGAAAATTCCAAATTTTCCCGTGTAGCTCAAGAAGCGTTTTTTGGACCACCCTAATATACATAAAACGTTCCATTGATAGTGAAATCATTTTTAAGTTTTAATGCCTTACTCCACAATTGCCGGACAATCCGTTCTGCGCGCTTTAAATATGGTTTTTACGGGTACCGATAGTGTATACTTCGCAAAAAAAATACAGTTTGAAAAGTGAACATAGACAAACGTTTATTTTTCGGCCTGCTGGCCTTAAAAAATTGACTTGCGTACACTTAAAATTTCTTACAGAATTTTCTTACAACTATCTCTTAAAAATTAACATCCATCCATACCTTATAACTATAATTTGCTCGCTTCTATAACCTAAACTTCCTTGCTGCGACTCGCCTCGCATGCATGTCGCTCTTTTTTCGCTATGCTATTTCTATGTCCATTGTTCATAATGAATGCATCAGAATACACCAACATCAGTATGTTAGTAACGTAGTTTTTTTTGAAGATTTGACCTTCAAAAAATTTTTTTTTAATTGTCATGACTATATTCGTAAGCAGTGAATGAAAAGTATAGGACTACACGCTTTTCGGAACTTCATACCCAGTGGAAAAAACCCGGCAACGGGCAATGTGCCGGCACAGACAAGACTGTTCCGCGGCCGGCACCAGCAAAATTGTTCCGTTTCCGGCATCGGCAGTACTTTTTCGTTGCCGGCACCGGAAGACTAACCTGTATTTATTGAAAAAAACTTTGCCACGAGGCCCAAAAAGAAATAGCAAACAACGAAGACAATTATTTAACAATGAATCAGAATTAGAGTGATGAGGTAAGTATTGTTTTTGTAAGAGTATTTCCTTTCAAAACCATAACCTACTCATACATAACTGTCAAAGACAAAACTCTGAAAGTTTACTTAGTTAGTTTACTTGGCTGATTTTACTTGAAAGGAGCAAGTATTTTCTTTTTACAAGAGACCGATTTTCTTGAATCAAGAAAATAATAGAATCAGGACAACTATTTGAATAAAGAATATAGTTACTCTAAGCAAAAAGCCGTTGATTTAATTTGTTCCATTACACTTATTAGCGTCAATTTTAATAAAATATTGAATTAAGAATATTATACTCTCATGATAAGTAACTAAAACTCTAACGAAATGTTTCTTGATCCATGTAAATTCATATACTTATTTTGACTACATTTTAATTGAAGTAATGTTCATGTTCTTGAGACGAGAAAATGAATGTACGAGTATTTACCGGAGAAATAATTTCTCTTAGTTTAGGTAGGGTTCAACTCTCAACGAGTGCGATTTTTCAATGCGTTTCGGCGTACGATTATATGTGTAATAAGTAACAGTGTGCGCGAATTACGCATTTCATTTATTTAAAAAATGAAGATTATATAACAATAATGTCAAAAACCATTTTTTTTTTCATTGAGAAATCGTGTTCAGTTGAGGCACTAGTCTATTGCTCCGATACTTCTTATTCTTAGATTAAAAAAATATATTATTGAAGTATATCAGAAATGATTTCTTAGAAGTAAACTATGTTCTGAATTTGAATACATCTCTATATGAAGTAACACAATAAAGTTTTAGAATAATAAAATGCGATATTCTATCTAAGAATACATTTTCTCAGATTAAGAAAATGTACGCTTGTTCCAAGCATGCGGTAGCAAGTACTCATTTATTTGGAACACACTTATATTTTATCGTCTCCATTCGTACCTGCGATTGACTTGAATCAAGTAATATTTACTTGATTGAAGAATAATTTTTTTTTCAGTGTAACAGTACTTGTAATCTCGAAAATAATGAGCACTCTGTCAACTTTTATTTACACTCATAACCGTTCCATTTTTCATCCTCGAAAACTGTAATTATAAAGAAAACTTATTTTCCGAATATTTACAGGAAAAAATGTACATTTATTCTAAGAAAGTTAATTGTATTCATGACATTTAAACAGAAACACATTTTTTTCAAACAATGGCATGAATATTCACAAACTTATTTCTCTACTTCTTCATAATTTACAAATGCAACTCAAACGTTCACTTCACTTCTGTTTAATTAACAAATTATTCTTTAACTACTCTTAAGTCAGAAATTTGACAATAAATTATTTAATTCGGCGTATTTATTATAATTCTTTTATAATTTTAAACTTTACGTGGAAATAAATAGGTTTAGTAAGGTCACGTCGCCAATTGGACACTTCTGGCATCATTCTCTATAGCTTTTTGATACACGCACGACCATCTTCTGAACACATTTTACCATTGTACACAAATTATACCTTTTTAGGTGAAATGACATTTCGATGAAGTGGACTTTAGACGAATTAGATTATTACCACCACTGGAGTTAAGCATGTACTAAAGTTATCTCAAATCCAAATAGATATCACTGAAACTTAAAACAATTATCCTTTTTAAAGCTTCAAAACTGCCTGTACATTTTTAAATCGATTCGCAAGCTCGTTTTTAAATCATTTAAATTTGAAATGTTTTTAATATAACATAGGCTCTTATGGGAGAAAAGCATTTCGTAGTCCATAATTGAAGTTTGCAAGGGACTTTAACAAATAAATCTTCTGTTAATTTCAAGAGTACATAGTATGTATATCAAAGAACACTATTGCCAGGTTTGGAGTCAATCTACGAAAGATATTGTAAGCATAGATGCGGCAAGGGAGGCCGAATTGGGAGAACAATATACTAGGCAGTCTGATAAGTACCTGAAAATTCTAAGAGATGGCATTAGTATTCACTAATGTGAACCATTTTCGTCGAGCTTGATCCTTCAAATGACGCCTGTCAAAACTTCAGCCATTTATGTTTACGCATTTACGAGTTACAGCACTGAGAAGCGACTAACCTCCGAGTTTTTTTAATATGGAAAAATCTGAGTTTCGAGTTTTGATCAAACACTACTATCTTCGCAAGAAAACGATATTCGAGACCAAGGCCAAGCTGGATAAGTATTGCCCGGACTCTGCACCGCCGATTGGAACGATTCATAAGTGGTTTACCGAGTTTCGTTATGGCCGTACGAGCACAGTTGATGCTGAACGATCTGGGCGCCCAAAAGAGGTCACTACACCAGAAAATGTCGAAAAAATCCATGATATGATGTTGAATGATCCCAAAGTGAAATTGAGAGAGGTAGCTAATGCTGTAGGCATATCATTGGAACGTGTGGGCAATATCGTGCATTCAGTTTTGGGCATGAAGAAGCTCTGCGTGCGATGGGTGCCGCGTTTGCTCACAGTGGACCAAGAATTAATTAATTCTGAATTTAGTTAAATGAAAAAATTTAATGAAGCTTAGTTAAATTAATTCCTCGTCTGGTTTCTTTTAAAAGAGGGTTTTTCGAAATACTATATAAATAAGTTTAAAAAAATTCTTGTCATTTTTTAGAATTGTAGCGAAATTTCAAACATGATTTTAAAAAATATAATTTTTACAAAAATAGTGAATTGAAGGTTTGAATACTTCACTGTATAAATTTATTCTACATGTATTTTTAAATCCTAAAATATCTTATTATTTTTTCGCATAATTAAGGTATAACTGAATTAATATTTACACTTCTCTGTAGTGTCGAATTGACAATTTACATCTAATTCCGAGGATAAATTTAAGGTTTGCCCTACTCATTTGTTTAATTACAAAAACCAGTAATTAGACTTTGCCTTGCACATTAAAATTCAATTTTAAGTTTGAGGGTAGTTAAGCACTTGCAATTCTTATGCTCAACAGAATTCGCAACTTCAAAGAAATCCAAATAGTTTAGAAAAATAATTCAAAGAATCGAACAATCAAAAAAACTTCTAAAGAAATATAAGGTGCTTAGGGGTGCATCTCAGCAACTAAGGCTATTACAAAAAAATGGAAAAGGAAAGAATTGGTGAAAGAATTGGTGTTTTCCTGTAAAAATAGTTATACTTTTTCGTACTTTTAAAAAAAATCCCGCCAAGGATTGAAAAAGTTTTTGATTTTATTCATTTTTTCAAGTGAATTTTTTTAAAGTTTGTAATAACAAAGAAAAGCGATGCAATTAGGGGTTTTAAGGGTTTTAAAGTCATGATTGATTTTTGTCATAAATAGCCTTACAGCTAATAAAATCCCTCGTATCAGTTATTATTTAAAACTCAATTTCAATTGATTTGAATGCAATATCAAACGCTTTAAATTCCTAAGATTTTAAGTCGAAATATATAGTGAATTTGCAACAAAGAAGAATAATTTTCTTACCAAAAAGACGAATTTTTAACAAATTCCATGAATTTTCAAACAAATAGCTGAGTTTTCAACTTATAAAGGATACATTTCTAATCAAGAATAGACAAGTTGCAATTCTCTTGACTTTTTTCATATCGTGCGTTTTTCGGCTTCAAATTTTGATTTTCGGTTGATTAAAAAAATTTTGAAAACGCTATAACTCTGAGAATTTTCTTTTCATCGAAAAAAGTCATAAAGATAAATTGTTTGTTCTTTTTAATACCATAAATATCCGTGCATAGAATTTTCAAATTCAGAAAAAAGTTGTCTCAAAAATTTTCAAAATGCGCTCACTTTTTGAATTTTTATCGAAAATGGCTGGTTCACGAACTCGTCCTTTCTTTTAGGACCTAAAAAAGTGTGCCAAAGATGAATTTGATTCGTTCATTTTTTTCGAAAGTTATTTTATTTTTCACTATTTTTTGTGCAATCAAAATTTGAATTTTCGATTTTGGAAAAAAATTCAAAAATTGGTTATGATAATCTTGTAGAGCTTACAAAAAGAAATGTTTTTCTTTCCTTGACTTTTTTTCATATCGTGCGTTTTTCGGCTTTAAATTTTGATTTTCGGTTGATTAAAATAATTTTGAAAACGCTATAACTCTGAGAATTTTCTTTTTAGCGAAAAAAGTCATAAGGATAAATTGTTTGTTCTTTTTAATACTATAAATATCCGTACATAGAATTTTCAAATTCAGAAAAAAGTTGTCTCAAAAATTTTCAGAATACGCTCATTTTTTCGAGAGTTATCGTATTTACGGAAGGACGGCCGGGCGGACAGACAGACACTATCGTGAAAACCTGACTTTCGGATTCAGGGGGTCTCGAAACGTGGAGATCCGTTGAAAAAGTGTGATGTCAAATTTCCGACAATTCTAATACTTTCTCAATAATAAATGATGAGAATGTAAAAAAGGAATTTTCAACAAAATAGTTACATTTTTTACAGAATAATAGAATTTGCAACTGAATACTAGAATTTTTAACCAAACGAGTTGAATTCCGAACCACAAATATAATAGTAGACTTTCTACCAAAAGGATTCAAGCGGCAAAAAACGAGAAAGGGGGGTTTCTTAAAAACAGAGAAAAAAGTACAATTCTTTAAAGGTTAATAATAAGGAAACATACTAATGTTATGTAAGTTCGTAACTTTTCAATTTTATTTATATTGGATAAAATATCAATATTACAGAGAAAAGTAACAGCGTTTTACTTTGAAGAATTCAAATGATTTAAAAACTGAAATTAATAACAAAAATTAAAGGGCCTCTAATTTGTCTCATTCTCGTCATTTATGATTGAGAAAAGATAAGAAAAGAAAAGTCCGAAAAGTTCCAAAAGAAAGGACGAATTCGTTAAACAGCCATTTTGGATAAAAATACAAATTTTGAGACCATTTCTGTATGCTTAAAATTTTTATGGCTACTAATAGTACTCAGAAGGCCAAACAATTTATCCATATGACTTTTTTTCATACAAAAAAAAATTCTCAGAGTTATAGCATTTTCAAAATTTTTAATATCAATCAAAAATCAAAATTATAAGCCAAACAACGTAAGATATGAAAAAAGTAAAGAAAATGTTGTTTTTTAAAAGCCCTACAAGATTATTATACAAACTTTTTGAATTTTTTGTAAAATTGAAAATTCTTATTTTTATTAGACAAAAAATAATGAGATACGAAAAATCCTATTTTCTGGTCAAACTGTGCAGGATACGAAAGAAGATGAATGAACAAAAATTGTGATCTCAAAAAAGATCTACAAATTCGTTAATAATCACTTCTTGATAGGAGGCGTACCTTTTGTTTTATTCGCGAAAAATAGCATTGAAAATATAAAAAAAGACTTTGTGAAAAAATAATACAAGTTACGAAAAAAAAAAGATTTGACAAAAAATATTTACCCGAAAAAGAGCTAGAAATTTGTTATGAATTACTTTTTTACAGGACACGTAGTTTTGGTTTTGATCATAAAAATGGTATTAAAAATCAAAAATGAAAAATTTGTGGAAAAACAACAAAAGGTACAAAAACAAATTGATAGAAAAAAAGTTATTCGCCCAAAAAAGGCATACAAATTTGTATTCATTGATTACATTCTTATTATTATTTATGATGGAGAAAGTAATAGAATTGCGCGAAATTTGACACCTATTATTATCATAACAACGCGAGATAGAGGAAAATGTCTAAAAAAAGGATTGTATTTTTTATGTTTATTTTTAGGTGGTTCAGACAATATAAATTTACAACTATCTGTCAAAAAACAAGTGCTCAGCGCAAGTGTCACGATAATATTGTGTATCTCAAAGCCTACAGAGCTTTGAGAAACTTAATCTTTAACTATACTTATTGAATCAAAAAATTCAGAATATGAACACGCATATAAATACTGTGATCTGAAGAGACGTTTTTGATAAAGTTTCATTCAAGCATTCTAAATGCAAAGAATAAATATCTGAACTCGAATCGCGGAAATAAAAAGACGCGCGCCCCAGGCGCGTTCACACTTGCGAGCCACGGGCAAAGCGCACGATGAGAATGTGCCCGCGACAATAAATAGTTCATTTACGGATTATTTATTACAAACTAATAATTAAGAGATAAATGTTTTTGAAACTTTCCAATAATTTCTAACCTTTTAGTTTAAATTGAGAAATGTAAGGCAAAATATTTATATATTCTGATCAACCACTCGAGTAAAATTCAAAAATACATTGTTTCAATTTTGAAATTATAGGGTTCTCAATTTAAAAATTCGGGACATAATTTACAAACATAGTAAGATGTGTAAATTTCTATAAAATATTATATAAAAAAAAATAACAAATAATTTTATTATAGAATTTTATTGTTTCATTATAATTTATTTAATTCATAATTAATTACATAAACATAGAAATTTACGAATTATTGTTTACCTAAATTAATAATCGTGATGAAGGCGGTATTCCTATAAAATTTAACTCTACATCTAAAAACTCCAAATCGCTAATTATACATGCGAAAATGCTGTACGCTCATATTTATTTAAAAAATTAATTATTTTAAATTTCAACTCAATATGTTTATCAATTAAAACTTTTAATGTCTTTAATCGTATAGTTTCATTTAGTAGAATTTCTACCGCCTTTTTTCAAAACAACAAAATAATATTATTCATAGACAGTAAATTTTAATTGCAAAATGAGTAATTTTTTCCATAAAGGATGTATAGCAGATAAAAATATTTATTACGATACAATATTGTATCGTAATAAATATTTTCTTGATGAAAAATTTATTTAAATAGTTGATTCATTAATTGAAAACAATCAATCAAAATTCTCGATATAAAATTTGGTTTTTATATTTTTAAGTATTTAGTATTTACCGACTTAGTATCGGCTATTTGATGGAATTTTTCGACGGGTGAAGATTGCAGGGTCAAGGTAGTTGGTGGGTGCGGTTTTCGGGTCGAGAGGCATGGGGGGATCGGACAATTTTCGCCGGAAGCGCCGTCTGCAATTAGTTCCTCGAACTATACATGTGCCGCATCTAGGCTTATAATATCTTTGAATCTGCTAACTATTTTACAACAGGTTCATAGAACGAATAGAACAAATTATTCATTCCAAGATTACAAACGACTGGGGAATCAGATCCGTGGCAACACCGCACAGTTTGTAACAAACATATGATTCAGGGCCGTCCTATTAGAACATTTTTAACTGCCGCAAGATTGTACTAAGAGAAGGCGCTTTTGCTGGGTACTAAAGGTAAAAATTGGTGTTACTCAATTATATTTTATTTATAAAAATAAAGGAAATTATTACTTATATAAAGAGTATCAGAATAAATTGCTGTTTCTGCAAATTCTACTCAAATTAATGAGGATTAAAAATCCTAATTCTAAAATTAATTACAACCTTGTAGTAATTGAACTTTTTTGAAATTTTTCCCGATGTTCATACACTTTTTTGGACACAATTCAACCTTTCCGTCGATATGTTTCTTCGGATTTAGGCATTATGACCCTTAGCTAGCAACAAGCCGCTAACCTCAAAATAATTAGAAAAACACGAGAACAGCGAGAAGAATTCAACCGCCATACCTGTTGCAGTGATCCCAGATTTGAAACGAGGTACACTCCAATGCTACGAGGGTAGTTCAATAAGTCCTTAGAATGACCAACAAATGGCGCGCGAATCGCTCCAAATCATCTGTTTTCAGTCAGCACCACTCCCGACTAGATATATGGTGCAGTCACAGTCCACATCTTCTGAGTTTACGTGTTTTTATAACCAATTGAAAAAAAAATTGTTCTTTAAGACAAATGGAAAAAAAGGAGTTCAGAGCGGTAATCAAATATTTTCATTTAAAGGGTTTAACTCCATATGAGATAAAAAATGAATTGGACTCAGTTCATGGCACATCTGCCCCTGCCTTA
>NC_046665.1:18263023-18270560 GCF_010883055.1 Belonocnema kinseyi | reverse complement strand
TTGCCTCTGTAAGTGCTTATTTTGAGGAACTTCCGAAAACGCACTTTTCTGAAGGATTAAAAAAACTTCATTCTAAGGACTTATTGAACTACCCTCGTATCACAGGTCTATGTCCTTGTGAATATAGTAGGAGACGATGTCGACGTGTCCAAATGACAAGGTTCCATCTCGAGGAGACCAAATGAAAAGGACCATCTCGGAATGACCAAATGAAAAGTTTCCATCTTGGAATGACCAATTGAAAAGGAGCTAAGTCGATTTTTATACTTGTTAGTTTCATCAGAATTAAACTTTTCTTTTAAATATGAAATCGGGGATATTTCCTGTAAACAAAACTCAAGTACAATATTTTTCTTTGATATTTAATTAATTATTATTAATAGTAAAAAGTTGCATAATATCCTTTATAAGATATGTATGACTCTTTAATATGAAGTGCGAATCGACAAGTCCGTCTACTGCAATTATTCAATAGAATTTTAAGTTTAAATAAGTTTTAAAAAGAATTTTGAAGGAAGTGTTCAACAATTTGTCAAAGCATTAGCTGTATAAAACACTATTTGTTGGGAAATTTTAGGATGCTAGTTACTTATATTAGTCAAATAGAACATAATCTCTATACATATTTGAATTCAAGGTTACTTGAGGATATTTTAATGACACATAGAGCTTTAAGTTAAAAATTTAAACTGTTTAATTTTTATTTAAATTAAAATTCATTAATATTTTCGATTTTTAACTATACTTTTCTGTATGAATATTGAAGGTTATCTGATTAAAATAATGGTAAACGTTTCAGAGGGACTATAGATTTTTTTATTAAATGCAAACTTTTGTTAAATTTTCTTCCAATCAAGTTTTAAATAAAGACATATTATTTTTTTTTATATCGTAGGCACACAAAGTAAAAGCTGGACACAATTTTACATTAAATTTTGTATTGATAAAAGTTTATTTCATATTAAAATATTTTTCGAACGAAAACAGCAAAACACTATAATTATTATGTCTTATATAAAAAAGCGTGATAAGCATTCTTAGATAATAATGAAACAAATACACATATCATGTACTGTTATAAGAAAGTTTCGTACATAATTAATATTTAAATTTAACATTTTTCTGTAACAATCCTTAAATTTAACATTCATTCAAAAGTATAACATCCATCATATAAATATTTTTGCTTAAAGTAAACTCTTATTTTTCCACAATAGTATCACTTAGATTATTATTAAAGAAATAGTAACTTTGAAAATGATTGCATCAAGTAACACTTAAAAATTTTTTATTTTAAACCTTTTGGACCAAAATAAAAGCATGAAATATTATTTTGATCATAGAAATTTCCTTACAATACATACTCTTATCACAAAAAAGAGTTTTTTAAAATAAATTATTCTTTCTCTATTTTATCAGTAGCATATAATAATTTAAAGAAACCATGATAACGGGTTGGAATTGTTCCATTATCGCATAATGATATTAAATCCTTTTTCTTCTCGAGAGAGATAGAAATTCTAGATTTGTAAGCTCTAGGAACTTTATAAGCTTCCAGTTTGAGAGGGCGACCTTCTTTCTTTTTTATAATCTCAATTGACTTAGGAGCATCCCGAAAATCATATTTGTACCGTATTAATGTGGGTTCTGCACTATTGGCAATTATTTCACGAACCTGCGACCATTTTACTTGCCTTCCCTCAAGATCGAGAATCCAGTTTTGAAGTTCAACGAGCAGTTTAAAAGTATAAATATTTTCCTGTTGAACTTCTTTAACGATATAAGGGGTTGAATTTTTCATTTTAGATCCATCTTTTTCTTCCCTAATCAGAGTATACCATTCTTCAGGAATGTAAATATTTCGATTTTTACTGCATCTTTCAATAAGGGCATGCACACTGCCGCCTTCATTTTGAGTGTGTCCAACTTCAAGGAACCTGTGAGTAATATTAACATCATACCTGACGGCGGCATATAAGTACATGGAAAAAACAAAGCGATTTCGATTTTGGCTGCCAGCGTTATCAAAATAAAAGCGAAAGTCTTTCGTTCCAGTTTTTGCTTTACATTCAATATAGTCCAATAAGCAGCTGGCTATTTCCGTCGGTCCTCTTTTTGCTATATTTTCGCTCCACACATAGCAGTGTCCTTGTTTTTCGTCACATTTAAAAATCGTAAAATTATAAACGGATAATTTCCTTTTGTAGTAGAAAGCGTTTGTTTCGCCGTGTGGTGCATTTAATACTTTCTGTAGATCGAAGCATGCTGCAGATATTGATGAATGTCTTTTTGCAATTTCTTTGTCTAATTCTTTTAAATTTATAGCAAGCGTTCGATTTTGCATGTGCTCATCATAAGATTCTTGCATTGCTTGTTTTTCTTCAAGAGAAGCTTCTTTCCACATAACGCATGTATTACATTGATCTTTTTTTGGTTTGTAAAAGGAAATATTAATTTCCTGGTTGAATATATCACTATATTGACGAAGTGTTCCGCATTCGCCACCTTTCCCTTCTTTAATCCATTTTCCATATATTTTGTACATTTTTCGAACAGATAGATCACCGTCTAAGTATTCAATATACTCGCGATTACTTTCCTTCCGTATATAAAGCGAAGGTACTTTTGGAAAAAGATTGATATGCCCTCTAACTCCATCCTTTATTATTGCAAGGCTCGACGCAGAATATCTTTTGCTGCGTTTTCCCCTTTTGTCCGGAGATATATTTCCGGTGTCATCTGTTTTTCTAAATAACAGTATGAACCGTTCTCTTGGAAATAGCTAAAGTTTGCGTAAATATTGTTTGGCAAACTTTAACATCTTCACCGTCTACCTTGAGCGCATACGTACATGCTCGGTTTCTTTCACTTTCCCATTCGACTGTATGTACTTTTACAGGCTTGACTTCTATCAACCGTGCAATATAGTCCCATTTTCTAGTCGAATCTGGGATGCTCCAAAATGCTTTAAAAATAGATAATCGTTGACTTTCTGATATCTTTCTATTACATTTAAATCTACATTTCGCCTCGCAACCGTTTTCCATTGCACGTGAAGGAAATTCTTTTTCAGTTCTCGAATTGACATAAGGCTTCCCAGCCTGTCTGGCAGATTTTGCAATATTGGCTTTCCATTTTGAAGAATTTTTTGTACGCTTCCGAGCAGAAACTCTTAGATAGTCCGAAGTTGAGCGTTTTCGCTTCCGCTCACTTAAATTGCCGTGGATTATTGTTTGTGATTGTTCTGCTGGCATCATCTCATTGTTTTGACCAAATTCATTATTTTCGCTGAAAAAAGAAGGTCCATTTAAGAAATTAAGATAATTAACTAATCAGTCTAGAATAAATGAAATTTAAATCTTTGCTGTTGAAAGAAATCGATACGAACTTGTTATCAATACCTTGAAGAGGAAAATCTAGAAATATTGAATTCGATCCAAATCTCGCGTTTCCATTTAGTGCATTATCATTTTCAATTGGTCGATGAGCTTTGCAAGGCTGAGCAGAATTTCTATCCAAAAAGAAAATGTCCTTCTCTTCCCAGCATGCGCATTGTTTTGCATTTGAATCAATATTTCTATAAATTACCGCCATTTTCATTTAAACAGTGTAGGATTTCTCCTACTTCAGCTTGCGAGTCTTCATTTATTTCTGCAATAGAAAGGAAATGTTTAGTTTAAATTTGTCTTTGAAGATAACTGTGAATTTCTTCTGAAAAAACAAAGACAAACGTATTTATTCTTTTCACGGAATTCAACAAAAATTAGAAGGATGTTTCATTAGGATGGTTCTTATTTTTCGATTTTTGATTCTTGGTCTCACCCGCCCCCCCCCCCCCATTTTGTTTAAATGAAGAAAAAAATTATCTCCACCAAAATTGAGCGAAATCGGTTAATATTTACAAGTGTCCCAAAGCACTCATACTTTCTCATGCAATTAACTCGAGGAAATGTACCGTAAAACCTCACATGCAGTTAATTTTTTTATATTTCATTAGAATCCTTTGGCTCTGTATAATTATGATCTTTAAACTATGTTAAAAATATATCTTAACGATATTCTTTCTTTCAAAATTTACAAAATGGCGGATCCCTCAATTTGAACCAAAATTAAAATATCCACAATTAATAACAAAATCTGGTCAAATTCTTACAAGATGTAAATTTATTTATTAGAAAGCACGCGATCACAATACAAATTCAAAATTCTGAAAAAATTAGATGGCCGGCCAATTTTTTTTCAAAGTTATTATTTCTTTGTTTCTCGGTGACAACTTTTCAGGTGACAATCAAGAGGCTATATTATTGTAAATATATGGTCAGAAGTATATCTCAAAATTTTCGCTCGAAATGGCGCCTCCTTACTATTTATAAAAAGTGACATCATTTTAAAAATGTTAAACAAAATATGAAATAGATTTTCGGAAATGTTTTAATGATTCTCCAAACTATTTTTTTTAAGTTTAAAAGGTTGGCTAATAAAATTTTTAAAAAATCAACATTTCTGACTATTCAGTGAAAATTTTTCAAATTTTATCATGAAAAATAAATTCTCAGTATACTGCTACTTTACGAACTTTTCAAACAAGTGGTTTTTAGAAACACTAATAAAGCGCTATTTTGAGTTTTTGCAAATTATGACTCTTATGCATCACTTAATATGTTTATTTACAATAATGTACCCTTTTAATTGTCACCTGAAACGCTTTCGCCGAGAAACAGAGAAATAATAAATTTGAAAAACAAAATTAGGCAGCCATCTTTAATTTTTCAAATTGTTGACTTTTATTTGTCAGCGCGTGCTTTCTAATATATAAATCTACCTCTTGTAAGAATTTCTCGAGATTTTGTTATCAGTTGTAGAAATGTTAACTTTTGTTCAAATTTAGGGATTCGCGATTTTGTAAATTTAAAAAAAATATTTTTTCGTGTAGACACATTTTTTCAGCATAGTCTAAAGATCATAACTGCTCAGAGTCAAAGGGGACACTCACAAAATACGTCATACATTTAGGGGGGAGGGGTGACGAAGTATCATTCTCCATGTAAAGACCAATGGAAAAAGTATCACGCAGGGGGGTCGAAGGGAGTAAGAATTTCCTGAAAAATGTATCACGTATATTATGAATCGCCCCAAAGGATATCGATGAAATATAAAAAAATTAACTGCATTTGAAAATTCACGGTACTTTTCCTCATGTTAATTGCATCAGAAAATTTAAGCGCTTTGGCCACATGTTAATTCAACCGATTTCGCTCAACTTCGGTCGAGATAATTTTTTTTGTCATAAAAAAAATGGGAGGGGGGATGAGTCCAAAGAAATTCAAAGAAAACAAAATCCACTAAGAGTAAATAAGGACCACCGTAATGTTTTATATTTAGATAAGATTTTCTTCCGTTTAATTAAATTGTATCTCAATAAGAATATAGTTGGTTAGCCTCTATACCATTTATAATGGTATTTTTATATAAATAAGACAAATTTCTTTTGCAAAAATGTAAAAGACATTGCCAAAAATGGCTGTGATATAGCAGTGAGTGTCAACAGCCTGATTTTTGTTGTTATTATTATTATTAACTCTATAAAATAAAAGCAACATATTTTCTGATAACTTTAATAGGCAACTTTATTTTTCTCAAATGAACTAAAAAAATGAATACGCGTGATTTAAAAAGTAATCCTTACCGCCGGTGAAATTCAACTTGCCTTTTCATTTGGAGTCCAAGATATCCAAAATAATGAAACATCAATTAATTAATTAATAATCCAAATAATTAATAAAAAATGTATAATAATTCATGCCAATTATTTCATTAAAATGACTTAAAAAAAGAATAAAATGAGATTCAGAAATTTATGTTTACTATATTTATACACGTCGTTGTTATAAAGTTGCAAAATAATTACTTAAAGCACCAGAAAAAGTTCTCCAAAATATATCATATACAGGATTTAAACATCTTTTTTATCATCAGTTTTTGTAAATGAAAAAGCCGAACTCATTTACTACACTGATAAAAATTCTTTTTTAACTTTTTGTTTCACATGACTTTTGAGGTTAGTTTTAGAAAATGCAAGCTACATGGCAAGTATATAGAGTGTTCGAAATATAATGTTAAACAATACTTACAGTTAATATTTTCCTCCATTTTGCATCAAACTTTTTTAAATTTATTTATTAGTTACAGAACTCTAATATTATAAGTCACATGAGTCACTCAAACAAAAACTCATGGAGAATAGATATAAGGAGACCAATCTGTAATGCATGGACTTCACCAAAAACGGTCACTTTTCTGTTGTCAGAAGTATGCACACACACATGTGTAAAATTACACTTACGTATAGTTCAAAACTTTCCGAGCGTGGCGTGCCAACCGCACTTAAAAAAAATATGGCCGCCTCCATTGTTTTGTTTTGACAGGTCACTTGAACAAATAAAGCATTAATAATCAGACAAGGTTTTGTAAAATGTTTGTGGAATAAAAAATTTTTCGCCATGGAAGAGGTAGGTAGTATGTTTATGAAAATATCAAATTACTTCTACCAACACTATGCGTGCGACAGGTATTCGACGCGTTTGTAACAAAAACAATAAACATACAACCTTTCAACACTCTGAAAGTCTTGTACACTATACACTTGAAACCTCATTTATTGGAAACTTTCGCTTTTATACAGCGATTTTTAATTGTACATCCGTGCGTTTATTCACAAACTATTAATTGTTCAATCATTATTTATTTACATTTGACTCGCGTTCACATCGGCGGCCATATTTTTTTAAGTGCGGTTGGCACGCCACGCTCGGGAAGTTTTGAACTATACGTAAGTGTGATTTTGCACATGTGTGTGTGCGTACTTGTAGCAACAGAAAATTGTTCATTTTCAGTTCCACTAGTTTGGTCTCCTTATGTCTATTCTCCATGCAAAAACTTATTATTGCTGGCTGTCAATCAGCTGCTGCCCTTGCATGA
The DNA here is from genome assembly GCF_010883055.1 of Belonocnema kinseyi. Taxonomy (NCBI): domain Eukaryota; kingdom Metazoa; phylum Arthropoda; class Insecta; order Hymenoptera; family Cynipidae; genus Belonocnema; species Belonocnema kinseyi. The sequence goes on along the minus strand of NC_046665.1, from coordinate 18,263,582 downwards.
AGATACGCGCTTGCGCTAGCGAGATAGCACTCTATCGTTCGAAAAAAATGGCTGGTAATTGAATCATCCGTATTTTTTTTATGATATTTCTAATTTTTACTTTTCAAAAACATGTACGTAGATATTATAACTGAAATTATTGTCAAATAATGAAAATTATGCATATTTCATTCCAAATGTGTTAAAAATCGATTTAGCACCTTTTCATTTGGTCATTCCAAGATGGAACCTTTTCATTTGGTCATTTCGAGATGGAACCTTTCCATTTAGTCTCCCCGAGATGGAACCTTGTCATTTGGACACGTCGATGTACATGACTGGGTTGCACGCGCAATCCATTTCTCCTCTTCTGAATTTGAAAACTCGAAGGTGCACGATTGCCGGTCGGAACACTTCGGCGGTTCTATTTATATCTCTATCTGCTTTGAAATAAAATCAAGAGAATGGGATTTTAATATTTCCAGATTTCGAAGCTGGGCTGGCGATTCTCATGATTTGAATACTTCGCGCGCCTCTTTATATGCGTATATGTGGAGGTTAACTTATTTGAAGTATAAAA
>NC_046665.1:18243432-18262923 GCF_010883055.1 Belonocnema kinseyi | reverse complement strand
ATTATGTTATATTATAATAGTCTTATTTATATCTTGATCCGCATTTGAAAGAAATGAAAGAAATTGGCGTTTTTGGAATTCATTTCGTTTGGATAAAAACTCAATTATTTGGTTGAAAAATTAATTATTTTGTTGAAAATGTAACTATTTTGTATAAAAGTCCTCTTTTCTATCAAAAGTTCAACTACTTTGTTAGAATTTATTTATTTTTTTATTTGAAGGTTCATCTCTTTGATTGAAAACTCATATTTGTCGCTTAAAAATTCAACTTTATGTAGATAATTTGTCTTTTTGACTTTAAAATTAAATAATTTCGTTGAAAATTCATGTCTTTTGTTTAAAATTGGTCTTTTTTGTAGATCATTAATTTTCTTCGTCGAAATTTCATCTTATTGGTTGACAATTTAACAACTTTGTTGAAAATTCATTTTTCCTGTTAAAAATTATTTATCTTTATCTGAAAAAGTAACAATTATAGGATTCATTGAAAATTAATCGTATATATGGATTAAGTTGAAAAATCGTTTTTTTTCTAGAACATTAATCTTCTTGGTCGAAAATTCAACTTTTCCCATGAAAATTTAACATTTTGTTGAAAATCCGTTTTTTTTCTTGTGCAATTCAATTCTTTATCACAGTTTTTATCTGAAAATTGAACTATTCCATTTTGGTTGAAATTTTATCCTATACATTGTATTAGTTAAAACACCAATTATTTGAAGGAAAATTAATTTATTTGTTTTCGATTATGATTTTTTTTAATTAAAATTTTTTATATTGAATTTAATGTATTAAAAACTGAAAAATAATTGATTTTACAAGATGATTCTGAATCCGTTCAAAATTAAAGAATGAATAGATATTAGCTTTTAAACTTATTTTCAATAATGACTTCAGATATTATTTCAGTCTAAAAAAATTTTATTTTTAACCCATTCAATTTGAAATTTTTTAACTGAAAAAACAAAATTTCGTTTATTATTAGCAATATTTTTATTTTCCAGTTTTTTTAATGTTAGGAAGAAAATCTAATTAACGAAATATATCAATTTTTAACCCAAAAGGTTACTTTTTAACGAAATGAATTAATTTTCTATCAAATGATTGGTGTTTTAACTAATATAATGTGCAGGATAAAGTTTCAACCAAACATGGAATAGTTTAATTTCCAGATAAAAACAATTAATTTTTAATCAATCTTAAAATAGTTACATTTTCAGATAAAGAAAAATAATTTTTAACAGAAAAAATTAAGTTTCAACAAAGTTGTTAAATGGTCAACCAATAAGATGAATTTTCGACCAAGAAAATTAATGATCTACAAAAACGACAAATTTTAAACAAAATACATGAATTTTCATCGACATTATTTAATTTTAAAAGAAGATGTACAGTTGATATTTCAACCAAACAATTGCATTTTTTACCAAAAATGATACATTTTCAATCAAAAGGATTAAATTTCTACCAAACAAGGTCAATTTCCAACAAAATACATGAACTTTCAACGAAATTATTTAATTTTGACCAAATAGTTTAACTTTCTATCAAATTATTGACTTTTAACGCCTAAAATATGCATTTTTCACAAATCAGTAAATTTTTTAACAAAAAAGTTAATTTGAAGGCGAATCGTGGAATTTCCAACTATAATTATGAATCCTTAATAAGAAAACAATATTTTTTTTACTAAAATTAGTTCAACTTTAAGTGAATAATCGAATTTTCCACCCAAAAATTATGATTCTAATTTTTAACAATATAGTTGCATTTACAACAAAACGACTTTTTTACCAAAAGAAATTTACAGTTGACGTTTCAATCGAAAAATTTAATTTTTAACCAAAAAGTATAAATTTTGCATAAAACAATTTAATTTCTACAAAGAAAGACGAATTTTTAGCAAAATACATGGTATTTCTAAACGAAAATGGTATAGATTAATTGTCAGTTTCAAAAATGTATTTTCTACAACACATAAAACAAATTTTCATCAGAATAGTTAAATTTTCAACTAAAGAGCTGAACCTTCAAATAAAAAAATAAATAAATTTGAACAAAGTAGTTAAACTTTTGATAGAAAAGTGGACTTTTTTACAAAACAGTTACATTTTTAACAAAATAATTAATTTTTCCACCAAATAATTGAGTTTTTATCCAAACGAGATGAATTCTAAAATCGCCAATTTCTTTAATTTCTTTCAGATGCGGATCAAGATATAAATAAGAGTATTATAATATAAGACAATTATAATTAGTATGCTGGTACTTATAGGTACCAGCATACTGTGAGCGTATGCGATTAAAAATGCAGCTGCCTCTTCTGGTTTCCTGGTTAATTAATTTATTGCTTTTTAATTAATATGTGCCTGTTTTTTGTGCAAAAGATGATCCGTAGATTTTCTTGTGCTGTTGAGTTAACCATACACTGTTGCGTCGTTTCTTTACAAATCTGATCTTCATGAATGATTCTAACAATACTAGGTTTTGTTTACAATAATAATTGGATGTTGAATATAATCCTTTAACTTGTTGTATTATTATTGAATATAAATGTTATGTGATTATAATCTATTGTTATAATTATTTATTATTATTATAAAAGTCGCGGGACGTGACAATAGAGAAAAACTCAAATTCTACAATTTAAAATGAACTCACATTAGCCTTGTAACTTTTATTTCTCATGTGATAAAGTTATTTTACTGTCAAGTGATGAATGGGAATTGTATTTTAACAGCAAATTAAATATAATTTTTTGCAGCACTTTCATTGGCTTATTAAAATCGTTCTTTCGAATTTTTACATTCTCATCAAGAGAAGGTATTAGATTTGTGTGAAATTTGACCCCCTCCCCCGTTTTTGTCAAATTTCCACGTTTTGAGACCCCCTGAATCCGAAAACCAGGTTTTTACGAATTTGTCTGTCTGTATGGCTGTGTGTGCGTGTGTCTGTAGATTTTTAGTTTGTTAACGCGATGACTTTCGAAAGAATTGAAAGATTCGATTGGCCTTTGGCATACTCTTTTAGTGTCCGAAACTGAAGGTCAAGTTCGTTAGCCAGCCATTTTGGATAAAGATTCAAAAAGTAAGCGTGTTTTGAAAATTTTTTATATCATTTTTTTCCAAAATTCAAAAATTTTCAGTACGGATATTTATAGTATACAAACAGACGAACAATTTATCCTAATAACTTTTTTCATAATACCAAAATGTACCAGACTTATAGCATTTACAAAATTTCAAAAAAAAATTGAAAAAAGCTAATAAGATTTCTGAAAGAGTTGTCTAGCCGGATTTTTCAATTAGGTTTTCAATTTTTTTTATAAATAAACAAATATGAAGAAAAATAGCCTTTTTCCTAACTGACGTTCCCGGTGCTCATCAATAACAGGAAATTGTTTAAAATCGCTTAGTTGCATAAAATAGCATTGATTAAAGATATTGCAATATTAGGCAATATACAAAAAAATTTGTTATCAACCAATTATTTGTTGAACAAATTTTTCTACGATTTTGCATAAATACACGTTTTTTCAAGTTATTTTGAAAGAAATTGGAATCAAAACAATAGTATATGAACAATTTTTTTTCTGATTATAATTGTTTATATTATAAACAAATTTCATGTACAAATGCAGTAATCTGGCTTTTTTCGACAGAAATATTCGTTTTTTCTATGTCGATTTTTTCAATTGGGAAATCTATGATAATTTTATCATAATTCATAATTTGTTGATTAATCTTATGATTTTTTAATCAAATGTAAGAAGCAAATTCATTATTTGGGTGTTTTTCAACATAAACATTTGGTTTTTCCAATGGCAGTCTTTTCAGTTGGGAACTTCATAATAAATTCGACAACCTTCATGATGAATTGACAAAGTTTATGATTTTTCAAAACAAATTTAAGAAACAAATGCATTATTCGGGTATCTGTGGACGGAAAAATTAGTTTTTTTTCAATTCCAGTCTTTTTAATTGTCAAGTTCATGATGATTTCAGCGAAATTCATAATTGGTTGATAAATTTAATATTTTTTTAAAAACAAATTTAATTAACAAATTCATTATTCAAGCATCTGTCGATGGAAAATTTATTTTTTTCGATATCCTAATTAAAACTGTTGACATCGAAAAAAAATTCTGTAGACAAATGCCTCATTAACGCATTTGTCCATCAAATTTGTTTAAAGAAATAATAAAATTTATCAACTTATTATGAATGTTGCTGAAATTCCCATCAAGTGCCCATCTGAAAAGACTGGCATTGAAAAAACGAAATTTTTCTGCCGACGAATGCCCGAATAATGCATTTGCTTATTAAATTTGTTTAAAATATCATAAGAATAATAAAGAAATTATGAAATTATGAACTTAGGCGATTTCAACACTTTTCCTGTCAATGGCGAGCACTGTGAACGTCAAATCGATAAAATGGTAATTTTTTCATCATCTTTGTTTATTTATAAAAAATTGAAAACCTAATTAAAAAATCAGGCTCGACCACTCTTTTAAAAATCTTAACAGCTTTTTTTTCATATTATTTTTGTTTAAATCGCTCAATATTTGTGGGCAGTACGTTATTTTGAACCATAAGTGTCATCTTTTCCCCACTGTGGGCCGGGAATGTAAAAATGTGATCATATGAACTTCCATCTAATAAAACGCAGCAGAAGGTTGCTTGGACTTCTTAGCATAAAACACTAACCAGCTATGACTCTTGGTTGAAACTACCCCCCTCCCCCACTTCACCCCAAAAAAAACCTCGTTAATGAGATTCAGTTTTTGAAAAACCGATAGAAGTTGCAGCAAAATTTTTTTAATGAATGCGCAGTTTTTTAAAAGAGACAATGATACTATGTCTGTTTTAATATCAATGCATGTTATAAATTGTAATAATATACATTTATAGAAATGGTATACAAGTTGAAATACAAATTCGAGTGGGAAGCTCGAGATACGTGTTGAGAATGTATTCGTTAAAGCCGAAGGAGCTTTAACAAAAAAGAAGTCACTATTACCAAATTACTGTTGTCGATGTTTTGTGATTCATTTATAGTCAAACTCATCAAAGTTGTAGCCCTTTTTTCAACTATTGCAAATTTTCGTCTCAAAATTTGATACCACGGAGATTTTTTTCATTTTCACGGACGAAAAACTCTGAACGAGCAAAATGAACAAATTCAGTATTTATAGCATATGTAAATCAGGTCTTCATTTTATCCCCCTGAGGTTTTGCGTTCGCCCCAATCTCGAATTGGAAAACAAAAATGTTAATACTTCAGTATAAAATGTTTAAAAAATTAATACAGCAATGAAAAATCTGACCACAAATAAAGTTTATGAAGGTGAGTTTTTATTTAAAAGAAAAAACTAAACATAACATTTTTAATAAGACTATGGAAGTGCTAAAAATGGTTCTTTTTTAGTTGCTGTTAAAACACAAGCTTCATTCATTATATCCCAATAAAGTTACTTTTGCAGTATGAAAAGTGTTGAATACGTCTGATTGGATTCAATACAATTTGACAAATGTAGAAATGAAGTTTTTACTATTTTATAATGTATAAAAACATTATTAACATAAAAATGTTTTTGTACTGTTGCTCTTTGAAACCAAATTTTAAAATAAAATTTGTGTAATTTATTCAATTATCATGTTAAATCACTTTGAAAAAAACACTGAGTATTATTACAATTGAGTATCTAAATTTTTTCAATTAGGCCGCAACCGACCAGCGAAATAACATGGAATGACACTTATTTACCTAATGAAATAAATGTGTAATTTAACGGACATTTTTAAAAATAGAAGTGTTTCCATTTACATTACAGGCCTCTTTAGGTGTGAATATTACCCGATTTTTCTTTTATTTAGAAATATATACTTTTTTTAAACCGAGTCGAAATTTTGGTCCTTTTTTGAACCTGCTTAACTTAATTAATACCTGTTTTGGTCCTGCGTCGCACTTTTTGTCCTATTTTGGACCTTCTACGTCCTGATCAAGCCCTAATTTATACCTTCATGAACTCCGAGACAAAATTGAATGTTTTTAACGTCCTACTTTGATCCTGGTACGTCCTTCTTTTTTTTTAAAGTCCTAATTTAACCCTCCAAGTCCTTTGCGCTTAAATGTACATTTTTGATCATCTGATTTTGTCCTGCATGTACTTGAAGTATATTTCCAATAAATAAAATATTTTATATTTTTAATAATATATTATATACCTATATATATATATAAGGGTGAATATATTCAAGGGTGAACTATGCGATATAAAATATATAATAATTCCTAAGCATTTTAATTAATAAAGTATAGAATTGAAAGTGAGATATCAAAGTATAAATAGGAGAGGACGTGGACTAGAAACCCCCGAATCAAATATTTATTCTTACATAAAATGTATACATATGAGATTACATCTCTTTGATTCTAGGAAAAGAAATTTATATATTAAAATTATTTGCATACCAATATTTAATTTTTTAAATTTATATTCCTTGATATTTAAGTTAAAAAGTTTTTTTTAATTAATGCATTCTATTCCTGATAAGAATAGTTAATATTAATATTTACATTATTTAAGAGCGCGTAAGGAGAAGTTAAATAACGCATTGAAATAGTGGTGAGACCCCAGGAAAAATAGTTTTATTCAAGTTCTGTTTGGTTGACAGGTAGTCCAATGTACATTTGATTTTCGATGTTCATGTAAATGCAAACTGAAGTAAGATTTTCGATTGGAATGGTAATTGTATTATTTACGGTATCGCAGACTTGTAAAAATAAACGGCTATCATATTGAAAATTATCGCCTTGGACACGGAAGAGATCGCGGCAAACAAGTTGTCACCCAATTATTGCAAAATACATATTTTCGCATTCACAGTTTCGTACCTCGCAGTTACAATTATGAACTTTAACGAAGCAATGGATAATATCTAAGTGTAACTCATTATTATTAACATATTGCACTGCGGAAGAACATGTCTGCAAGTTATCTTTGTACATTTCTGCTACAAATAGTTTTCCATTTTTTGATGTCCTTGAGAATTGCCAAAATTTAAAATGTCGAAAAATTACGAAATTCTGCATTGCAATTGCAACTAAACCAGATAATTCTCTAGTATATTTATATACTCCAACGCTATGACAATGTTCCATAATTTGCTCAATAACTTTCACTTCTCGTTTTGTAGTTTGGCAAAAACGTTTAATGTCGCCAGCGGGTAACATCTCCAAAAATTTTGTCATTCTGATGAATCGATTTTGTGAAATAGATATTTAAGTATCAATATGATTTGTACCATGAATAAGTCTTAACAACTTTCCATTTAAATCCTCATATTCGAAACTCGTACTTATGCAGGAAATCGCGACTTACTTATATCATTTGAGGTGTAATTATATCAGAACTGATAATTGACATTGCTATCACTAACAGAAGATAGTGGTCGAAATAATCTTGTCTCAGAATGCCCTGAAGAACGGGGAGAGAATAATAAAAGAACCACATTTTTAATTCCGAAGCCTTTCAATGAACTAAACCAGAAATAGAGCGTGGCATGCGATGGACAAATTTGGGAGGTTTGATCGAAGTGAGTCGGTTATTAACGATATCAATAAAAGCAGATAATGAAAGAGGCTGTAAACGATTTTCAACGCTAAATAGTAAAGTCAGTCCCTTTTTCACGACACCGCCATCAACGCCATGCATTCTATCGAGTCCCATACCTTGCAAGAAATCAGGCATTAATTTAAACAATGCTGAAGTGCCTTTAACGCCCATTACCGGGAGATTCTCTGTAGCAGTGCGAGCAAATATTTCTGTATTTTCTAAAGTTCTTAACACGATATTATTGTGATAGGGAAATGCTTGAACACGATGGCCTTGTACCTCTAAAGGAATATTTTCACTCTTACGCAGACAAAATGAACAGCCATAAGCGCCGTTGAAGTTAGAAAAGTTTTAACATTCACACCTAGCTGGTGTATCGCAGGTTCCTGTCAGGAGAACTCCTCTTACGCTTATCGTGACACTATTACTGGGTACGTGTACATCAATACCATCGGAAGGTTTTTTTAAGCTTGAACGCAAGCTGTACAAATATCTGTTCATATCTGGCTTTGTATTACCATGCCATAATCCAGCAAGTAGAGTATTTTCCCTTCTTTTTCTACTTCTAAAAGGCAACTCATTGATCTCATTAGGCACTCATTTTAGGCTATTTAAAAATTGGGATTCCATCTGTGTACCATGAAAGAGAAATGTTATTTGGGTTTGACAGAAAACCATTGTCCATCCATGACCGATACATATCGCTTTCATAAATGTCTGTTATGAAGCCTGGTGGAGGCCTAGGGCTATGAAACCGATGCTGTAGGCTATTATAAAAATTATTTCTTTTATGCATTTCTCTCAACTGTTCAAGAAATGGCAATTGAACAAAATAACAAATTTTCTTATTTGGACAAATGGTACAAATATCGTCGTTTGATCGTAATTCTCGTATGCATGTGCCACAATAATAATGTTTTTTCATATCGGTTTCTCCATCGAGAGAAAAATATTTACGGAATTTATACAAACTATTTTTCTTCAAATCTTGATTTAAGCAGTGGAAGTTTCTAACAGTAATAATATCGGCAAGACACGTCATAGACACGTTATGATGTAGTAAGATTGTTAAAATTAATAACATACTCTCCATAACATTTATCGGAGCTCCTCGGTATAGGGGCTGTTGATTGAAATTGTCTTCATCGTCAGGAAAGATTTCAGCATACTCATCTCCATTTTCCGAAGAACTGTCGTAATAGTTGCTGCTTTCTTCGCTGTCTTCACTTGATTCAGTGTCTGCATGTGATTCGTCTGACGTGCCTTCACTTGTGGCAATAACAGAACTGCTTACGTCGCTGTAAAAACGAAGACTCTGCCATTAACAATTCAGAGGTAATTTCAATGTTAGGGTGAACTATGCGATAGTAGGTCACTTTTAATAGTGAGCCATTTGAATTTATTAGAATATGAAAACAAGTGTTATGTAAAGCTTTTTATGGTAATATTTGTGACAATATTAAGCACAACTGAAGGAAATGCTGTGGGGGTAGTATGAACAACAGATATCAGATTTCAAAAATTATGTTTCAGCATGAAAACAATCTTGCATAGCTTATCTTACATCTATAATTGTCTTATTTTGAAGCAAAAATGAAACAATTACATTTTAAGTTAAAAATATTAATTTTTAGTCAAACTAATGAAGTCTAAACTAGAAGCATGAATCGTTAACTGGAGTAGTTGAATTTTAAAGAAAAAAGGTCAATTAAATAATTTGTTAAACAGAAAGTCTTTATTCTTTATTAAAAGGCCTGCATTTTCAGAGAATATTAATGTTCTACCCTAAAGAAAACAGTTGAATTTTCAGTTTAAAAGATTAATTTTTCATCAAGTTAACGAAGTCTCAACTGAAAGGATAACTCCTCTTTAACTCGAATATTTGAATTTTTTAACAAAAAGATCAATTAAATAAAATGTTAAACAGAAATTTTTAATTCTTTATTAAAATATCATAACGGATGTCCCCAGACTCTTTTCTGCGAAATAATAAAAAAGAATATTATGCTAAATAATAAATGTATGCATGTGGGTAACGCTCGGGAGACTTTTAACATGCATAACCCCGAAATATACACACACGTTGTTAGCAATAACAAAATTTGCTTGAAAAAAACACAAAAAAAGTATGTGGCGACGTCCGTTAGCATGTTCCCTATCATTTCCCAAATTTTGAACATAAAATATTTATTATTCCTTTAAAAAACCGGGGGAACCTAAAACTGGTAAAATAGACAATTTTATAAGTATCACATGCTCTTAAAAGATTAATTTTTCATCAAACTAATGAAGTCTGAACTAAAAGGATGAACCTTTACCTCGAATAGTTCAATTTTTTTAACAAAAAAATCAATTAAATATATAGTTAAATATAAAATTTTTATTTTTTACCAAAAACTCGGATTTTCAGACAAAAATGTTAATTTTCTCCCAAAAAGAGGACAGTTGAATAAAAAAAAGAAATTTCAATTGAAAATCGGATAATTTAATGAAGTACCGCCGGTACGTAGCAAGTTAGTTAAAAGAACGCTTCAACTTGTTATTGACTCACACAGTCATAAGTTTGGCAACGTCCCGTGTGAGCACGCGTGATATTCGAAATTTGCGGATAAACTAGAGCATGTAAAACGGATGCGACGTTGCCATATTTTCAGTTCGCTGACGTCAGTCATACTTTTACGGTATAATGATAAATGTTTAACTAAAATAGTTAATTGTAACGAAAAACATGAATTTTCAAACAAAATGGGTAATTTTCTACAAAAAAAAGATTTTTAAACAAAATACGTCAATTTGTGACAAAATAGTTAAGTTGTCAAATAAAAAGATTAATTTTCAACTAAATAATAAATTTTTGAACTAAAAAAAAATCTAACCAAAACTGTAATAACTTAATTTTCATTTAAAAAAATTAATGTTCAACCAAAGTAATGAATTTTTAAACAAACTTATACATTTTTAACAAAAATGATGAATCTTTAACTGGAATAGTAGAATTTCAAACAAAAATAAAGATGTATTTTACACTTAAATTATGAATCTGTAACTAGAAAAATTAATTCAATCTAAATGATGAATATTTAACTGAAATAGTTAAATTTTAAACAAAACAAAGAATTATTTTTTACGTAAATGATGAACCTTTAAGCAGGAAATTTAAATGTTCAACCAAAGACATAAATTTTCAGAAAATTGTATTATTTACCCAGGTTCATTCCGATTTCCCGCTGCAATTTCTGCTTGCAGTTCACCGTGGTCAATATGCCTAAAAATGGATGCAATATTAGTAAGTAGACCTATAATATTAACAATTAGTTCATTTATGTAAATGACGCACAAGTCAAAAATGATTTGTACACGGAAAACTAGTAGTTAAAACAAATTTTATCATGAAACCTTAAAAATCTTTAAAAACAGATTGAAACTCAGTTAATAAAAATATAACAGTAACGTAACGGATACTTACAATTCTTCCGGCGGAAAAGGTCTTGGCTCGTGTTCTATATTAGGAGCGTTTACATTATGTTCCTCATCCTCTTGCATTTCAAAATTTGCGACTATGCGTAATCGATCTCTTCTTCGACGCATACCAACTTCATAAAGATCTTTCTTTGACTTATTATATACAAATGTCCACTTACACAATATACACTCACTTTATACTGTAATCAAAAAATGAATGAATGAATTAGTAGATGTCGCTGTTATCAACTGATGAAACGACACTCATTGGTCGCTTACACTTTGGAAATTTAGTAATAACGAAATATTATTTATATCACAGCTTAATAAAATTACTTGGTTTAAAAAAATACTATGGGTCGCGGAATAAAAAAGCACGCTCTAATTTGGTGGTTAGTAGTGCCTACAAGGACGTAGTTGAATTGTCCAGCATCCCCAAACATGCACGGAGTATTCACAGCATTACGACGCTCACATGGGTTGATCATCAAAGTGGTCAAAAAGTTCGCTGTGAAGCAAAAATTCTTGCTGTAAGTGGTAAGTATCTTATTTTTATCATTTTTAATTTTTATTTGAACAATTGTATTGGGTTATATTTTACGGAGTATGATTATTGAGATTAAATGGTTATGTTTGAAATTCGCGTCTAACAGTACACTTATAGGTTATCTGGGTAGGAATATAATGCCTTTAAACAAAGTACATTTTAATTCATTTATTATACTTACCTGTCGCTTAAGCAACTAGAATTCATGCCATTTATTGCAAACAGAATTCCGTTCTCTGCGAAACGCCATTTCATGTGCTCCATTTTATCAACTTCTTCTCATCTGGATCATTTTTAAAACCAGCAAAGATAAATACTCAATGTCTGACGATGGCCCTTTATTTTGAATGCCATACAATAACTTTTACGCAACATAAATTAAATAGGATCAAATAATTTATTATTTGAAAATAAAGACGTTTTGTGTCTACCAATACAAACATAGAGATACATATTTCTTAGAGAATAAAAAAGAATTAGAAAAGATTCCCGTCACTGACAATCGACAGATCAACGAGCCAGAAAGACAAATTTTCTACGAAAAAGTTATACGAGAACAAAAGGATGCTGTACAAGTTAAAAAAATTCAGAAAAGTGTACAGAAATCACACAAAGGAAAGTTGGCAAGATCAATTCAAGAAGATGATTTAATTGTTCCCCGTTTTTCAACCAAACCTGCTTGCAATCAATCCTCAGTCGGTCATCAGCCTAAACAAAATTTCAGCGCTTATCCTGATGTCTATGGCTTTAGACAAATTACGAACAGTTCAGTGAGCTCTGATTTTAATTTCCAATCAGATGATCAGCAGGGGAGAATAGTCCGAGGCACTGGACAAAATAATCAAAATTCAATCACGGGTTGTTTTTTTTTCACCTTCAGGTACTGAACAGAGAAACGCTTTCAGTGTCTCACGTATGCATGTCACTGAAAGAAATGTTTGCAGAAAACCATTGACCTCCGGTTTTCGTGAATTATCGCCTGAAGAGCAGGAATCACGGAATTTGAGCGCTTCTTCGAGTGAATTAATTAATACTAGCGAAAATGCTGCAGTTCCAAACAGAACGGATAGCCAACGATCCTTGTATGCACAGCAAATTTCTTTTTTAAACCACAATGGAAGATACCACAATGCTGGAAAGAAAAAGGTGGCAGCAGATGAAATTGAAATTTCAGACCAACAGGATTCAGATGAAAGCAACGGACTCTCATCGGATGATGCCGAAATGCCTGATAATTTCAAAGCTGCAGCTCGAGCCATGGCTGCAACTATTCCGGGGAAAGGTAAGTTTCATCTAAATCTGAAGCTACTTTGCTAGAAGTGTAGGAACATTCCGTCATATTTAATTTACTAAAGTAACTGCATTTTATAAAATTGAATTGCTAAAAAGAAAATTCAGTCACTCCTGAAGAAGATCGTGACTGAAAAAATGCGCGGAAAACTTATTGGGAATATAAATGTTGTGAAGCAATATCAGCAAAGTTTATGCAAGTGACTACGTATGTCGCCATATTTGTACTTACTTGTGTATATTAATTTCACTGATTTTTTTACCTTTCAAATGATAAAGGCAAGTATAGCGTACGTATTTTGTGTTAAAATTAATTTGCCGAAAAAATTATAAATCTATTAACAGTTTCAGTTACAGTAACTGAAGTGGGGTAAATTGTAATAGAATTTTATAATGAACAATTTCATAGAAAGTCAAACTACTTTTTTTAAAACCAACCTTCGTGTTAAAAATGCAATATTTTTATGCAAAGTTTTCCTATCTCATTAAAAATTAAACTATTTATTTGAAAAAATAGCTATTTAGCAAGAAAACCTTTCTGTTGAAATTTTTTTTAATTGCACATTTGACTTCTTGGTTGAATCTAGAACTCTTTTTAAGAATGAATTTTTTAAATATCCATTATATTAAGTGAAAATTTTTCTTTTTTATGGAAAGTTAAACTTTCATTGTTAAAAATTCAACTATTTCGTTTGGTGGAAAGTTCATGTATTTTATTTCAAAATTTTGGGAAAAATTCAAACGTTGGGATGAAATTCAATTATGCAATGGAAAATTAATATATTTATTCGACATTTTAACTACCAGGTAGAAAATTAACTTTTTGTTTGAAAATTTATATATTTTTTGTTGAAGTAATTCTTTTATGAGAAATGTTAACTATTATATTTTTGGTTAACCATTCATCTTTTATTAACTTTTTTGTTCAAAATTCGCCCTTATGGATTGAAAATTCATCTTTTATAATAGGAAAGTCTTCTTTGTTGACTGAAAAAGAAGTTTTGGACTGGAATGTCAACTATTTTTCGAAAATGCAATATATATTTCAACCTGAAATCTTAAGATATTAAAGCGTTTCATATTAAATTCAATTTATGATATCTACATTAATTTTATTGAAATTAATTTATTCCTCTATTATTCCTCTATATTCGTTAAAAATTGTCCTATTTGCCCTGTTTTGATAAAATTGTAGGCTGTAAGGCCTGGTTATTTAATAATTGTAACTATTGTTGATTTATTGCTAAAACTCCGTTACCATAACAACTGCGTTACTTTCGATGCGAGGGGGCAAAAATGCCGTCATCAAAAAGAGGAGGAGTTTTAAAAATAGCATAAATTTGGTAATATAGTTTATGGAAACCCTTTCAGAATTAAAAGTTTTTGTAATGGAATTTCTATATTATTGATGAAACGAAGGGGTTCAGTCTTTTTTTGTAAACTTATTAAAAAAAATTATTTTTACAGTGAAGAAAAGAGATATTATTTCTCAAAAATTATTGCTTGCAGCAATGCAGAATTCCTATAGAACAAGGTACAGCGTTGACAAAAAATTAAAAAAAGTCTTCAAGGTAAGAATAAACTAGAAATTGGTTGAAAAGTGTTTAATCGGTTAAATCCAAAATAATAAAATTCTTCATTCTAAAATCGTTTAATACCTGATTTCTATAATTTGACAATTGCCTTTTTTAGGTACCTGAGAAATATGTACAGCCTGCATCAGATATGGTAAAACCCTTATTTATATTTAATATCGTTGAAAAATATTACTAAAAAAATAATCTCTTTATACTTGATTACTCTTAAGTGTTTACCTATTTTTGTTTTTATTTTATCACAGGAGGAAATATCACCATCGTGTGGTTTTTATTTAAATAAAGATAAAATCACTTACATCAACCTAACAGCCGAACGAGGTGGTAAAACAGATTGGAGAGTAATAGAAAAGAAGTTTTGCTAGAAATTTATGGCAATACCCTGGAAAACCATTCAGCATCGGGTTTGAGAGGCTCAAGACCACCAATCAATCACGTCCTATTCAAGGGGCTATTCGGTAAGCTACATTGCTGTACATGCTTTTAACCTGGGTTACCAAATTGCAACTTATATTACAATTTCCTCTTTGCAGAGTGGACCAATCGAGCAGCAGGCGGAAGAGTGAGCCGACAAGATTTTATTAAATATATTAATAAATGTGCTTCAAATAAGAGGCAGTACCAAAACAAAGCATCCGTCAAAGTATCATCTGGTTCATATATAGTAAGTATGAAAAACTCAATTTAAAGCCGCAATTACGTTCAACCCAAAAGTACCCAAAAGTATAATTTAACGAATTTTTCCACAAAGATAGACAAATTTAACCAAAATAACATTCATTTTAAAGAACTTTACCCCATTATGTTTACAAACGTCTGTTTTTAGTTCATTAACTTTGTTAACAACAAGTTCCACGCGATTATTAAGGTTCCTGAGCTTCAAAGTAAAGAAAAATTGGGTTTACCTATGTCTATCATTGAAGAAATATAATATTTGCCGATTCAAAATCTCATTTCTCTGGAAAATTAAATATAATATGTATTGCAATTCATAGTTTGAAAATACTTATCTTCCGAAAATCTATGAAAATACACCTTTATCAGATGTGTATCTTGTTTAATATTTCTTATTTTAGATTTAAAGGAGAAGAACAATTGGCAACTGTGAATTGCTGTTCATATTTTACTTCAATTTCCAGTGAAATGAAATTTTTTTATAATTAAAAATGATATTTATTCATTTTAGAAATAAAATCCAATGCTTCTTTACTTTGAAGTACAGGAACCTCAATAATTTAATAGAACATATTCTTCGCATAGTAAGTGAAATAAAAAAAAAGGTGTTTAATGATAAAATGTTAAGGTTCTTTCAATTAAATGCTATTTTAGTCGAATTTCATTGATTTTTCTTTTTTTTTAAATTTTCGTAAAATACATAAGATGAACATCTTAAAAGGGTCCATAAATCTCTATACATTTCAGAAAGGGAAACAGTTCTGAAATATTGTTATTTATGTTTTCCTTAGTTCTCGAGGTTAATTAGGTTTTGAATCGTTAAATATTATATTTCCTCAAATTTAGGTATGAACCAACATTTTTCATTACATTGAAGTTCAGGAACCTTAATAATCTCATGCAACATATTCTTATCATAGTCAACTAAAAACAGATATTTAGAAAAATAATAAGTTAAATTTCGTCAAAAAATTCCGTTCTAGTTCATTTTTATTGATTTTGTCTATGTTTTTGAAAAATTTATTGAATCTTTGCGAAGAAAAATGAGATTTGTAACAGCTAAACATGAAAAAATATTTTTCTCCAAAAATTTCCGTACAATTTTTTTCTTCATTGGCTTAAAGTAACCGAGGGCATCGCTGAAACATGTACGAAAGAAAAACAGGGTGTGCATGTACTTTTGGGTTGAACTTAATTGAGGCTAACCGTGTTCGTGGACAAATTTATATGCTAAGTCTTTTATGAAATATAAAGAAAGAATAAATCATAATAAATTACATATTTATTTCAGACGAGAGAGAACCATTGCAAATACCTCAACCGTCTGAGAAAAAGAGTGAGGAATCGACGTAATACTCAACTACATTTTGCTGGACAAAATTTTCCGGGGCATTGTGGAAGTGCAAAAGGTAAATTTTGAAATATGTTCAACTTATACATATCCAAACAGTTGAAAATAAAATAAAACTAAAAAAATATACTTATGTATGAAAAACTAAATTTAAATCGAATTTGTAGACTATAAAGTAAGTCTTATAAAATAATAAATAGAATTATTCATAATAAATTAATTATTTATTTCAGGCGAGAGAGAATCAGTGTACAAATCCCAATCACCTGGGAAAGAGAATGAGGACTCGGCACGGTATTCTACTACACTTTCTGGACCAAACCATTCAGGACATTTTGAAAGTGCAAGAGGTAAATATTCAAATATCTCAATTTTATCCTTATCTAAATAGTTGAATATAAAATAAAACTAAAAAAAAATATTTATTTAGAAAGCTGGGATGCATCATGGAATGCAGAAAATACCATCCTGGCCCATAAACTTCTGCGAATCCCGATTCAAGGAACGATAGATGGGAACTGATGGAGCTCTGAAGAAGGAAAATAATAAGATAAGAACGTGTACAAATTACAGATTACTTATAAATTACCAATTTTTATGTAAAATTATTGATTTGTGTAATATTTTCTTGCATATAAAAGTGATTACTTATTGAAAAGATGTGAAAATAAGGTTTCATTTTTCATATAAATTATTATTTTATGTAGTAAATAACTCCTGTATAGGTCCTTTTTAAACATATTTAAGTCCTGCCATTGCAGGGTCAAAACAGGACCAAAATTTCGATTCGGGCAGGACCATAATAGGTTCTCGCCATTAGTCCTGTTATATACCTAAAAGTGCTGAAAGCGGAAATATGCAGCACTTAGAAGGACCAAACTAGGACCTTGATCGCTTATAAATAAGCCCTGTATAGATCCTGCTATACAGGGGATTTATAGATCCTGCTGCTGGGATTTATGAAGATATAATCGTTTATAATACTACATACTAATAATGAGCGAAAGGGATTTATTACGGAAATTGATAACAATAAAAGTTTAGGTGATGTCGTGATGAAAATAGAAATTTTAATTTTTTAAATATATACGGGTCTAAAAATTTAGAATCTTCCATCTTTTTAGTTCTTAAAAAATATATTTAATTAAGTGAAATTTTTTAAGCCTATTTCGAAAATCTCGAATAACTTATCAGAAAGTAATTATGGATAAATGGTTATAGAAATAAATAATATTGAAATACTTATTCTAAAAGTACAAGATACACATAGCTTTTAGCAGGGTCATCGAAACGATTTTTTTCATAGGTGGGCTCACCAAAAATATGTTCAAAAATAGAAATTTAAGATAGGTATTAGGTTTATTTCATTATTAGATTTAGCTATTTTATGAGTGGGCTACGCCCACCCATCAAAATTCAAGGGTGGACTCAAGCCTACCCAGCCCAAACGGTTCCGACGCCCCTGGCTTTTGGGTTTTGATTATACCCACAATCTAAACGAAGCTTCTTTCAAATATAAACATTTTTATCCACTTTTGTCTGAATAGTTAGTTCCAAATAAATTCCATACTATCCTCTACTTTTCGCTATCAGGTATTTCTGTAATCACAAAAACACAAACCCAAGACGACTCTCTCGGCTCCAGTTCTACCTCCCCCCTCTCCCAACCCTCCCTTGTTAACTGAAGTTTTTGGTGGGACTGACGTTAGAACTACAATCTCCACCATATAACGATTTGATACTTAACTTTGACATGATTTCGACTCAGAAAATAAACTTATTGCATAAAGGTGTCAGTTGGGCGTATAATCTAAACAATGAATAATACAAACTACAAAATAGCCTCGGAAAGGACTGGAACTTTTAATGACAAAAGGCATGCACACGGAAAATCTAAAGGTCATGTTTCAGGCGACGAATGGAGACTGGGTGTTTGGAATACTAGGGGAATAAATGATCTAAAGGTAAAAGAATTGCGTCAAACTATGGACGTGAAGAAACTAGACATTTTATGTGTATCTGAAACAAAGAAAAAGGGATGCGAAACCAAAGACATAAAAAACGGCGTGTTGAAAGGCGGATTTGAAATATGGTCAGGAGTAGACTGTGAATCACATGGTAAACAAGGAGTAGGTCTGATTTTGAATAAAAGAGCAAAGCAGCATCTCGGAGACCATGGTTTCGTGTCTCCCAGACTGCTGTGGGCTAGAATGAAAGTAGGAATCAGAAGACTATTTATCATAGCATGTTACGCGCCGGGGAAAGACTAATTCTACTAGGAGACATGAACGGTCGGGTGGGCATCCAAAATCAGGATACAGAAAGAGTATTAGGTAATTTTGGGGATCCAAGAACAAACTATAACGGAGATAAATTAGTTGGTCTCTCCTTAGAAAGGGGTCTGTTTATTACAAATACTTGGTTTAGGCATAAAATGATCCACATGTACACCTGGTCTAAAGGAAATAGCCGCAGTATAATTGACTTTGTTGTTGCGGATGAAAGGCTAAGAGAGTTAGTCAAAGATACAAGAGTCATGAGGGGTCCTGAATGCAATACCGATCATTACCTTGTGATCTTAAAAATTAACTTAGGTCGGGGATGGAGAAAAAAGAGAACCAAGAAAGCAAAACAAACGCGAATCAAAATTGAGAACCTACAGAAACCGGATGTGCGAATAGATTTCCAAAATAAGATAATCGAAAGCATAGATAGGACAACATGGGAGGACCGTATAAAAAACAAAGATATAGAGGGCGTCTGGACAATGTTACGGGATATCCTTGTTAGATGTACGATCGAAGGGTGTGGTACCCTAGTTGTAGGAAGAATGTCTGGTGATGCGTGCTGGAATGATGAAATTCAGGCTGCCCAAAAAGCAAAAAGAAAAGCGTACAAGAGAACTTTGAACATCGCAGGTCTTAGCAATGAAGAAAGAAATAGACGTAGA
>NC_046665.1:18239954-18243332 GCF_010883055.1 Belonocnema kinseyi | reverse complement strand
AAACTACTTTATAAAAAAATGAAAGGAAACAAAAGTACAGAAATTGTCAACATGAGAAATAGTAGGGGGGGAAATGGTATATAATGCAGACGGAATACTAGAGGCTTTCAGAGACTATTCTAGGAGACAATTCGGAGATGAAGCTATAGCTAACAACTGCGATGTTGAACACGATGCGATGGAAAACTCAATTGAGAAAGTCTGTGTCACTAAGGTTAGGGATATAATTAAGAACTCGAAAAACGGTAAGGCTGCCGGGGTAGACGGTATCAACGCTGAAATGCTTAAACACGGTGGCGCGTGTATACCACATAGACTGTGCGAATTGATAAATTTATGTTTCGAGATGGGAGACGTCACAGACGATTGGAAAAAAGCGATTATCGTACCAATATACAAGAGAAAGGGAGATAAAAGCGAGTGCAATAATTACAGAGGGATTAGCTTATTAAGCACCGTAAGTAAAATATATTCCTAAATACTTATTCGTAGGGTAATGAAAATAACAGAAGCAAAGATTTGAGAAGTCCAAAGTGGGTTTATGCCAGGAAGGTCATGTACGGATCAATTATTTAGCTTAAGGCAAATAACGGAAAAAAGTTTGAGAGTAGGAAAAAAAGTTTTCTGTGCATTTGTTGACCTAGAAAAAGCTTTTGAGAAGGTAGATAGAAGTAAGCTTGGAGAAGTCCTGAAAGAGTGTGTAGTGAATTGATGGATCCTACAAGCTATATAAACAACATATACAGGTAGCAAAGCGAGTCTAAGAGTGAATGGGAAACTGAGTGACTGTTTCGATATTATTCAAGGAGTTAGACAAGGATGCGTTATGTCTTCATGGTTATTTATATTATTTATGCACAACTGTTTAAGAATGGCTCTCTTTGACAAAGAGGGTGTGGATCTCCAAACAGTAAGGGTACGTGGGTTAGCGTTCGCAGATGATAAGGTTGGTATGGCAGAGTCTATCGAAGACTTACAAAGAATGTTGAATAAACTAGATACAAGCATGAAGAGCATGGGCCTCAAAATTAACGCAAATAAAACAAAAACTATGGTGTTCGAAGGAAAGACTGAGAAAACACTATGCAATATTTTATTAAATGATGAGAGAATTGAACAAGTTGATAAGTTCGTATACCTTGGTAGCTTATTTACTAGGGACGGGAAGATAGATGAGGAATTAGATAGACGAATAAATGAAGGTAAGAAGGTTATTGGTAGAGCAGGTTCCCTTATCACAAGTAAAAATATATCAAATAAAGCTAAAATGGCAATACATAATTCCATATTTGTACCGACAGTACTATACGGTTGCGAGACATGGACATATCAAGAAAAAGATAAGAGTAAAATTAACGCAATTGACATGAGATTCATGCGCATAATATGCGGGAAACCCCTGATGGACAAAGTAAGTAACGAGACAATTCTAAAAGAATGTGGTGCAGAAGAGACGCTAGTAGACACATGGGAAAGAAATCGGTTAAGATGGTTCGGACATGTTGAGGGAATGCCAAATAAACGACTAACGAAACAAGTGTATCAAGGTAAAGTAAATGGCAGCGTGCCCAGAGGTAGACCGCGGAAAGAATGGTTAAAATGTGTGTATGAGACCCTAGTTAGAAGAGAAATAAGAAGTCACAGAAACACGAGAGCCTGCATGAAAAAATGCATGGACATAAAAGAAGCTAGAGAAGTATGCTAGGACAGGAAAGTATATAAAAAGAGTGTCAGTGGAGTAAATGACGCCTGAAACAAAAGACCGTGGCTACTAATCGACCCAAGTGGGGAACCTGACATAACGACTTCGTGAGGTTCTTCGCTTGGGGTGATTGCTAGAGAGATTGATCAGCAACCTGGGTCGGAGCAGTGTTGCGGAACGAACGTGTTATTTACTGAAATAGCACGAGAATTCTGGATCAATCTGAAAAATCTCTATCCCTTCCACACACTACTCCTTTCCCCTACCGAGTGAGTCACGCCTACCCCGAAAGGAAATGGCTTAATGGTGTTATAATAATAATAATAATAAAAATAAAATTATCTCACAATCAACTGAGGTGCCTTCAAAAAATATAAATTCATAATTGTGTCATTTGTTTTTTATATTTCATATTTATTAAAATAAAAGCATCTATCGTTGCATTTCTTAAGGAAATTTCAAAGGTTATTTAAAATCCGCAATTTAGCCAGTAATGAAAAAAAATTTTATCAAAGTCTAACTTTTCCATTTCGTATCACACTCTCACTTTTATCTGTTATTCATTTATGAATCCTATTCTTTGTTTCTTGTTAATACCACACTTTAAATTTATTCTACATTTTTCTATTGATTTCTGTAGTCAATTAACTACAATTTATCATTTTTAACGATTTTATTATTATTTAATTTCCTTTTTCTCTCCTTATATTTCTAAAAATGGATTTTATATTACAGATACATTTTTCTATGGAGTACTGGTTTATGCATTATTTTTTCATATCTTTGAAAGTGTTAATAGATTTTGCATATTTGAAATAATTTTCATATATCTGAGAATGTATTATTAAAATTTGTAGGCCCTTTTTTGTTCATAAAATACTCTTTTATTAATTATTTCATAATATTTTTCTTATAAATAATGCAATAGGCAGCAAAAAGCGCAGCAGCACCACCAGCGGATTAGTTCACGGCTGGCATCATACTTTAGCCAGAGCTCCTAAGCAAAATTCGTGTCGGTCGGATAAGACTGAAATAGGCGGCCCCAAGAAGTAGAATTCAAGCTACTTATTTCTTTGCAGATAGGTTTAATAATAGATCTTGCCAAACAGACAATTAGAAGGATGCAGGATCAACATCTGGTTTTTGATCTCGGTACATTAAAACAACAAAAAGAATCGTTATTCCGTCAAATCGAACAAAACACCATGCTGAAACAGAAGTTGATTGTTTTTGAACACTCACTCATTGTCTGAACACTCACTCTCAGCTCGCGCAATTCAATAATTTTTTACAACGAAACTTTACCTTTTCTCGTGGTAAAATAGGCTCTCTGAACCAACGTGGCGTACAAGGTCAGCGAAAAGCCTCTTAAAACGATGTTGCATCCGACAAAGGACCCTGCACTAAATGTATGGGAAAATGGCTTTCGGTGGATTTAGCTGAAACTTTGTAATTTTTAAGGTTATAAGTCCCGGATGAAATATCCGTGAAAAAAATGGACAGTTTTTGCGCTATGCGGCGCTAAGCGCTCAAGATCAGTGAATAAAATGAATTACAACAGATTTTGTTACAAAAGCGATGTCAACATAGAAGTCACGGTTCAGATCGTGGTCTGTCATATTTTCGCCTACACCGTTGACTCATATAGCGCGCTTCTCAAAACGATCAAACGCTAA
>NC_046665.1:18222586-18239854 GCF_010883055.1 Belonocnema kinseyi | reverse complement strand
TCACGGTTCAGATCGTGGTCCGTCATATTTTCGCCTACACCGTTGACTCATATAGCGCGCTTCTCAAAACGATCAAATGCTAAGCGCCCAAGATTTTAACTTGACTAATTAATGACTTCTTTAAAGGCAGAAATGGTACCCACAGTAACATTAGTAACTAGTGCGCACATTCCGATAATAACAGTGTACCCTTCGCAAGAGGGCCGAACGCTAAGCACCTATGATCAGCGAATAGAACCAATCCCAGTAGCTTTTGCGAAATATTAATCTATTTCTGGCTCTTGATTCAAGTTCGCTTGTTGACCTCTATTAGCAGCGTCTAGAATCCTTTGTAGCAACGAAGTTTGAGAATGCTTTAAGTGTTGCTGGGGACTTGCATAACTCAGGAACCATAAAACGCTTTCGATATGTGCGCAAGTGCCAAGAGTTCTGGCCCTTGACTTACATGTGCAGTAATAACCGAGAAGCGTTTCTTTATTGTCTGGTAATATGTCATCGATCTCATTGAACGCTATCCACAGCTGGTACCTTGTTGCATTTCGGAAACGAGAAAATACTCGTACTCTGATGAAACCAGGTTCAGTAAGTGGCGTATCTTGTTTCCTAAGCATACTAAAAGTGGTTGGGCATCTCTATATCCACGGTCCTCTATAAAAATATCACCACTGTCGAAAAAATTTCTCATACCTTCCACATCTCTTTCAAATTCGTTAATGAGCATTTGTGCGTCATTGTTTCACGAGTCAGAAAAATATGGTCCTTGTATTTCAAGTATGTATCCGGCTGGAGCAACAATGAGAGCATGTTTTACCAAGTGATGTGCTTTATGTTTGCAGAATGACTGTCAAATACGCGAAATTTACTACTCTTCTGCATGTAAGCATAAGTTCCATCGATGGTAGCAATAGCTCTGGGAATTTCTGGTTGTGGATTATAAAGTTCATTGGCGAATGATGTCACGTGTCTTTCAATGAATTCCTCTCTGCTTATCGCATTAAATCCAATGTTATCAAGCACAAATCGCTGCATGAAAGACTCTCTTACAGTAGAAATGGCCATGCTTGTAGCTTGCCGTCTCGAATAATGAAAAATCACTTTCAGAAATTCATCAGAAAGACCTTGACGCATTTTTCAAAGGAAAGTCAGCAGATCTTTTTTCCTCACGTATCTGGTACCATGTTCATGTAACTGCGGAATAGGATCACAAAATGCATACAATTCTCTAAATTGTTCCTTTGTTACAGGAGCAATAGCTTCAAACTTTTCATCAGTGAAACTATCCTCATTATTAAACGCCGCGGCCGCATGAACATTTGCTTCCTTATCAAGTTGCTGCAAAACCAGAAGTAACTGCTGTCCCGGAATTCTATACGGTCTATTAATCGCTTGTAGTCCAGGAAGCAAGGGGCCCAAGATGAAACCATGTTCATCCAAATGATTTAAGAATGCTCTTGTTTCTTCTCATTGCGAAACGATTGATTGCAATTGAGACATAACCTACTCTCATTGGCGACTTCAAGTGGTGCTCTTCGAAGTTGAAGGCGTCTAAAAATTGCAATGTTTTGCCTATCAAGATTATTATTTCCATCAATTCGAGCCATTTGTCCTGGTTGATAGACTCTATCGCACACATAGCAATGAACTCGAACTCTGAATGCTATTTTTTAAACCATAAGAAAAACAAGCTCTTATGGTCTTGAAAGGCAGAGGAATGTATTAATAAAACGAAAGAAAAACTCAGAAACAACAAAATAAAATAAATAAACATAAGAAACTAAACACAAAAATGAAATAAGAAATACAATACATTTAATACAGAAGGGAACAGATAGGAATTTTTTTTCCTAAGCTTACCAATAAAATTACTATCCGCTCTCGAGACCTTTCACAAAAAAAAATGACAAGCACACCATCGTCAATGGAAATAATAAGTCAATGCTGTTTAATATATGTTTAATATGATAATAAGTGAATGCGGAGGTTTCAAATTTTTTTAAGTCATTAGGCCTACTTTCAGTTCGTCGCTCATTCTGAAGTCGTTCGCTTTTTGCTTGAAAAAGTGACAGTCGTTCATCATGCAGCATTCACTCATTATTTCCATCGACGACGGGATGTTTGTCTGTCATTTCTTTTGTGAAAGGCCTTTGAAAAAGTGATTTCTTAGTCAAGTTCAAATCTTCTGCGCTTAGCGTTTGCCCGTTCTGAGAAGTGCGCTATGTGAGTCAACGGTGTTGACTCATATTGTCATTGGTTTGGCTAAACATGTTACTGACCACTTCTTGATGCGCGTTTCGTATACAGACATCGGTTGTATCGCTAAAGCTACTAGGATTGTTTCTATTCGCTGATCATGGGCGCTTAGCGTTTGGCCTTCTGACGAAGGGTACACTGTTATTATCGATGTGCGCACTAGTTACTAATGTTGCTTTGGATACCATTTCTGTCTTTAAAAAAGTAATTACTTAGTCAAGTTCAAATCTTGGGCTCTTAGCGTTTGATCGTTTCGAAAAGCGTGCAATATAACTCAATGGTTTGGCTAAACATATTACTGACTACTTTCTGATGCGTGATTCTTATAGTGACATCGCTTTTGTCGCTAAAGTTACTAGGATTGGTCTTATTCGCTGATCTTGAGCGCTTAGCGTTCAACCTTCTTGCGAAGGGTAGATGGTTATTATCGGTATGTGCGCACTAGTTACTAATGTTACTTTGGGTACCATTTCTGCCTTTAAGTTAAAATCTTGGGCGCTTAGCATTTGATCGTTTTGAGAAGCGCGCTATATCATTCAACGGTGTAGGCGAAAATATGATAGACCACGATCGCCACATAGCGCTAGAACTGTCCATTTTTTTGGGTTTTTTTTACGGATATTTCAGCCGTCACTTATAACCTTAAAAATTACAAAGTTCCAGCTAAATCCACTGAAAGCCATTTTCCCATTTTCGCTCGTTAGAAGTGTGAATCAGAAGACTTCGGAATTTTGTATCATCTTTGCATAAAAATGTTATTTACAGACGTTAATGAAATAGTTTACCACTCACTAGGAAGCGCTAGAAAACTTTTATAAGTTCCCATGAAATTGAAACTCAAATTAAGCAAATTAAAGGTTTTAAAAGAAAATTGTAGAAAATGAGCGAAAAAAATATGAGACGTGTACTGTAACTGAATAAAAAGATGAACTGCAAAGTTGGAAAGCATTATTAAAGATTAAATTAAAGATTTGTTAGGAATAATGCTTTTCGATTTTTCAATTTAACTTTTCATTAAGCTGTAGTCCATGTTTCATATTTTGTTCCACTCTTTTTATAATTTTCTTTAAAAAACTTTGCTTAATTTGAATTTAAATTTCGCGTTAACTTATGCTAGTTCGCTAGCGCCTTCTAGGGAGCGGTAAACTCTTTCATTAGGTATTTTCACTATAACCACCAGCCAACTTCACTTCGTTGAAAGCTGAGGGAGAAAAATGAACCAAATGCATGGAAAAAACTTTATTTCTGTGATATCTTTATAATTATTAATAACAAAGCCGCACAAAAAAAGTGTGCGGATCTGGTAACAAGACACACGTATTCCTATGGATTTTGGGGCGCTGAATTCAAATTCGGTATTAAAAATCACCCACCGCGTTATGGTTGAGCCATAACCTCAAAAAATGACCAAAAATCATGCACTGAGGCAAATAAATTTCAAAATAATGCCCGTGATGCAAATTTTCACTTCAAAAACATGGTCTCAACTGTGAAGGATCAAGCCTTTGCTGATATAAACTTATTTAACATAACTTCACCCAACAGAACCTGACCTCACCTAACCTGAAATAACAGAAATTTATTGAACTACACGTAAAGCTCTGGAAGCATATTTTGCCAGTAGCAATTGTGTGCTACATCGAATGGGTCAACTCGAGCCTTACCTAAAAATAAATCTAACCTAGCCTAACCTAACCTAACCTCACGAAACACAATTAAACTGATTGTGTTGTGCCGTTGTGTTTGCGGTACCGTTTAAACCAGCTTGGGCTTAACCTGCAAAGAGGTCAAACCTATTCTAACCTAAAAAAATCTGACCTAACCTAATCTAACCTAACTTAACTTCACGTAACACAATTAAACTCATTGTGTTGTCCCGTTGTGTTTGCATTACCGTTTCATTCAGCTTCGGCGTAACTTACATAGAGGTTTAACCTATCCTAACCTAACAAAACCTGACCTAACCTAACCGAATGAAATTCAACCACACGTGTAGCTATGTAAGCGTACGGTTCTTAGTCTTAAATGTGTGCTATATTTAATAGGTTAACTCGATCTTAACCTAAAAATGAATCTAACTTAACAGAACCTAACGAAATGCAAATGAATAAGAGTATTAGTCAAAAAAATTTTCTCTCTGCTTTTCTTAAACTTAAGGGATATATTAGACTATCTTTCGTGTTTACATTTTATCTTGCTTTTTGACGTAATTAAATTGATTTATAGACCTACTTCAGTCCATTTTCTGCCTGCTATAACGTGTCCTTTTTTCTTCGAAGGAACGATGCAAAGGGTTACGCTTACGTTTAAGACCTACATTCGTTTCCCTTTTCAGCATCCAGCAGAAATCAACCATCATGACCTCGTCCCTTCTACCCTGATATCGTTGTTCCATCACTTTTATGTCTTGATGAAAATGTACCACTTGTTCTTCGCTGAAATCACCAACATTTTCTGGAAACTTATACAGATGGGAATCTAAAAAGTGAAGTTTTAAATTCATTAAGCAGCCTAACTTTTTGTAGTTTCCTATCATTTTCGCAACAATATTCTCGTAGTCTGGACTTTTTTTGTTACCGAGGAAATTTGCGTTTACTGCTTTGAAACTTTCCCAAGCGTCCATTTCAATTTTCGTCATGTCGCTCAAGAAATTAGTATCTCTTGTCAATATTCGAATCTGTGGTTTTCAAGAAGCATTTTAACATTGTTATATTCTTCTTTGATGACCGTTGAGTGAGCTATAGGGATAGGAGCGTAAGTATTCGTGTTATGCAGTAAAACAGCCTTAATGCTGCGTTTTGACGAATCAATGAAAAGTCGCCATTCTTCGTCTCTGTACACATTTTTCTTCAAGTGGTTCATTAGTCCGTTAACGTCAGTGCAGTACACTAAAGACGTCTCTTCTCCTTTAACGAAAAACTTTCTGAATTCTTTGTCCCTGTCGCGATAGAATGAAACTGTTGTCTTTGGCTCTAGGAGATTTCTTCTTTTTAGAAATGAAGCGGCAAATTCAGCACCGTCTTTCGGTAATCCAAGATCTCTAATAAAATCATTCAGTTCTAGTTGCGACGCTAATATTGGAACCTTCAATTTCATTTTATGCACGCCATATTCGTCTTCTTTTTCGTCATTTTCATCCGAATCATCAGAACTATTTTCTGTTCGATCACTGGTTTCACTACCGTCTCCATGACGTTGACTTTCAACTTCCATTCTCTAATCTTCTAAACCACTTAAATCAGTCTGGTGTGCATTTTTATTGATTTCAATTGCTCTTGTGACTGTGCACATATTAATGTACGAAATGTTATTTTTATTTTTGGCGTTGAACCCTTTGACAGAATTCATGCAAAAGTAGCAGTCCTTCGCAATAAAGGGCTTTTTCCATGTGGTTGGTGTACAGTACTTGCGGTACTTTTCGTTGTTTGAATTTCTTAGATGACACAACATAAGTCTGCAGGAATTGCAAATGACGTGAGGAACCCTTTTTGTTTCTTGGTGCAGCAATTTACGGCCAAAACACTTTTCGTAAAGACTTTTCACTTCCTCGTCGATTAATTTTCGCAAACTGCTCACTTCATACTTACTGCAAATGTAACAGAATGAATCTGAGCTATTCTTGCAGGCATGCGATTGAGAAATGCTCGTGGTTTTTTTCTTGTAGCACGAGACTCTACACCAACCAAGTGATCCATTGATGAAGAGCTACGGTTGCATGATGACGACGTCGGAGAGCCCGCTTTTCCACCTTGACCAGACGCCGATACTGGGATTTTTCCCTTTTTACTGTTTTACTTCCCTTTTTCCCACTTTTTACCTGTGTCTGCCGTGACGGCATGAACGCCGTTTACCCAGGGACTCAGCCAATGTGTATCCGTTGCCCACCGTCACCACGTGGAGGTGCCCTGGTTACAGACACAGGCGAATAATGCTAGCAACAAGCGGTTACGAAACTCCAGACATTTACTGCTATTCATGTCAAAATATGAAAGTACGCAAGAACAGGGTTGCCAGCGTAATCGGTTAGTTTAGGTCAGGTTTTGTTAGGTTAGGATAGGTTAAACCTATATGTAGGTTAAGCCGAAGCTGAATGAAATGGTACCGCAAACACAACGGGAGAACACAATCAGTTTAATTGTGTTTCGTGAGGTTAGGTTAGGTTAGGTTAGTCTATGTTAGATTTATTTCTAGGTTAGGCTCGAGTTGACCCATTCGATGTAGCACACATTTGCTACTCGGAAAATATGCTTCCAGAGCTTTACGTGTAGTTCAATAAATTTCTGTTAATTCAGGTTAGGTGAGGTCAGGTTCTGTTGGGTAAAGTTATGTTAAATAAGTTGATATCACGCAAGGGTTGATCTTTCACAGTTGTCGACATATTTTTGAAGTGAAAATTTGCATCACTGGCATTATGTTCAAATTTATTTGCCTCAGTGCATGATTTTTCGTCATTTTTTGAGGTTATGGCTCAACCATGACGTGATGAGTGATTTTTGATACCGAATTTGAATTCAGCGCCTCAAAATCCATAGGAATACGTGTGTCTTGTTACCAGATCCGCACACTTTTTTTTGAGTGGCTGTGTAATTATTATCATTTTATTATTGCATTAGTAGTAATTAAAAAATAAAAACGACGTTTTAATTCTCTTATATCGAAAAAACTAGTGTTTACGAAGATATTAACAAAATAGGGCAAAAATGGATAGAATCCCATGCATTTGGTCTCTTGTTTTTCCCTCAGCAGCCAACGAAGTGAAGTTAGCTGTTGGTTGAAGTGGAAATACCTAATAATAGAGGTAGCACTGAGGGCGTGCTGTATCTATGTTCATAACAGTGCTGCCAGAACGAGCTACAAATTTATCCCCACCATTCCTACCATTTGGGAACCGCAAAACAGAAGGTGCATGATTACCACTGTGAGTTCGTGTGTAAGCCGAAAATGCACGATTCGACTTCGGTTTTCTGCTGTACGATGAATGCTGATCTGAAAGCTTCGGAAGAAGTATGAGTCGATTTAAGGTTATGTTTTTCAGTTGTATATAATTTGCAGAATGGATATTATTACTATTATATGTATTATTCATGTTGATATTATAATTATAAAATATTATATCAATATTATTGACTGGTTGACTATTTATTAATAATAAAACTTCAACTTTTAACTAAAACAATTAGTTTTCTGCCCAAAAAATTAATTTTAAAGAAAATACATAAATTAAAAAAAAATGGTTAAAATCGTTTTCAACAAAATAGTTCAATTTTCTAAGAAAAAGTTAAATTTTTATCCAAATAGCTGAACTGTACAATAAAAAAAGGAATTTTTAATAAAATACATGAATTTTTCACAAAAAAAAATTATTTTCCACCGAGAGTAATTTTGCCTACAAAAAATCAATGTTTAATCATAATTAAATTTTCGACAAAAAGATGAATTTTCTACCAAGAAAGACGAGTATTCAATAAAATAGAAGAATTTTCAACTAAAAAAGATCACTTCTCAATGAAACATAGAATAGTTAAATTTGTAGTTAAAAAATTGATTTTTAACCAAAAACAAAAAGAATTTTCTACAAAATAGTTAAATTTTCAGAAAAAAAATTTCCAACTAAATTTAGGAATCATCAACAAAAAAATCTAAATTTTTAACATAGTAGTTCCACCTTCAACCAGGAAATAAAAAAAAATCTTTAAAATTCTTTGAAATCGATTTAAATTATTGCAATGAGTTGAAAATTCCTTGGAAAGATTTAAAATATCCTAAAATATTTTAAATCCTTTGTAATCTCTTGAAATTTTTCAAAGCTCTTGAAAGTTCCTTGCAATTTTAAAAATACCCTAAAATATTTCAAATCCTTTAGAATCTCATACTAAATTATTGAAATCAATTGAAATACCTTGGAATCTAATAAAATATTCCAAGGTATATCAAATCCTTTAAAATCTCATATTAAATTACTGTAATAAATTGAAAATTCCTTGGAACCTTTTAAAATACTCTCAAATTTATCAAAACCTCCAAATTGTTTTGAAACACCTTGACATCTTTTAAAGATTTCTAAAGTACTTTGGATTTTTTTTTTAAATAACTCCGCTAAAGTTATTTAAATTCTTTAAAATTTCTTTCAATTATAAAAATAAGTTGAAAATTCCTTGACATCTTTTATAACATCCTTAAGTATTTAAAATCATTTAAAATCTTTTGAAATCTTTTGAAATTTTTGAAATTTTTTGAAAATTCCTTGAAATTTTAAAAATACCCTGAAATATTTCAAAACCTTTAGAATCTCATACTAAATTAGTATAATCAATTGAAAATTCCTTGAAATCCATTAAAATATTCGAAAATATATCAAATCCTTTAAAATCTCATAAAAAATTACGGTTATCAATTAAAAATTCGTTGGAAATTTTAAAAATTCTCTCTAATTTTTCAAATCCTTCGAAATGTTTTGAAATACCTAGAACTTTTTTTAACGATTTCTAAAGTACTTTGGAATTTTTTTAAATGATCCTTCTAAATTTTTTTAGTTCTTTGAAATTCTTTTAACAAATATTTTGTTAGTTTACTATGTTTTCATTAGCATTTTAGTCCTGACAATCATTTCACAGTTCCATTTAACATTTAGATTTTAATTGTTTCATTCCTTTGTTGTTGTATTTTTTTCATGTTTATGAGCTCATAATTTTTAAATATTAGAAATATTGTAAATATTTCGCTCCGATCGAGGACAATATAATCCTTAGGAATTTTCAACTAAACAAATATTATGAAAATTAAGTGTTTTATTATTTAGTTTAAAAGCCGTAAAATATTATTTTCCAATTTAATGATTCAACGCTCATTACCGGGTTGATTATAATTTAGTGTAAGTAAAATTAGTATAATAAAAAATATAATTTAGCATTAGATTCTAAAGGATTTAAAATATTTCAGGGTATTTTTAAAATAGCAAGGAATTTTCAAGAGATTTCAATAAATTTTAAAGGATTTTAAATATTTGAGGATGTTTTAAAAGATGTCAAGAAACTTTCAACTTATTTTTATAATTGAAAGGAATTTCAAAGAATTTAAACAACTTTAGCAGGTTTATTTCAAAAAATTCCAAAGTACTTTAAAAATCTTTAAAAGATGCCAAAGTGTTTCAAAATAGTTTGAAGGTTTCGATATATTTGAGAGTATTTTTTAAATTGCAAGGAATTTTCAAGAGCTTTGACAAATTTCAAGAGATTTTGAAGGATTTAAAATGTTTTTGGATATATTAAAAAATTCTAAGGAATTTTCAATTCATTTCAATAATTTCAAACGCTTTCAAAGAATTTTAACCATTCTATATTTCATTGAAAATTGATCTTTTTTACTTGAAAATTTTTGTATTTTATTGAATACTCGTCTTTCTTGGTAGAAAATTAATTTTTTTTGCCGGAAATTTGATGATGATTAAACATTGATTTTTGTATAGAAAATTAGTCTCGGTGGAAAATAAATTTCTTTTGTAAAAAATTCATGTATTTTATTAAAAATTCCTTTTTTTATTGTACGAGATATAAATAGAAGACCACTGACGTCTTCCGAAGCTTTCAGATCGGCAATCATCGTTCAGCAGAAAACCAAAGTCGAATCGTACATTATCGGCTTACACACGAACTTAATAGTGGTAATCATGCACCTTCTGTTTTGCGGCTCTCAAACGGTAGATATGGTGGGGGTAAATTTTCAGCTCGTTCTGGCAGCACTGGTTCATAATATTCTTTGTATTGAAATGTCGAATGTTTAAATACGATACGAAATACTGCGGAAGACGACTAAATATTATTTAATAATTGAAATGAATTAGTGATTCAAATTTCCAAGTTAACGAGATAATAAAGGTATATTAATCTCAAAGAACAAAAGAAAGAATAGGCCTAGATAGTACAAGAGTTTGCAGCAAGCTTGCGTAAATCTTGCCATGCAAGTTTCAGAAGTTTGCATCGCAAGGTTCAGACAAGCTTCCCGCAAATGAGAAAATGTCCGTCATGTGGCAATATTGCGAAGTGAGATTGAGGAAACGTTGCCTGTCAATCTTTAACTTGATCTATTGCGCATTAGTTTTGCATGCCACCAACCCAAATAACAATGCGTGATGCAGCACGCAGGCCGCACGGCGTGAGTGCGCGATATGTCTGCGGGACTACCGACACAGTGCCTGCACGACTTGCAGATCGTACGTAAATCCCCACTGTGCCCGCAAACGGTGTGCGGCATGTGCCACATAGCATGTGACCGTCATCGCGACAAGGCGTCGGAGTAACGTGCGGATTAAAAAAAAAAAAGCTGTAACTTTCATTTATGTCCTTTTTTATGATTCAGCAAGAGAAAAGTGACACTTTAACATTATTTATCACGTTAAATATAGTCTTATATATAAAAATCTGTACGATCCATATACTAAAAATTGTTTCTAAACATGTAAAAAACGTAAAAAAAATCCATCACAGGAATACAAAAACCCATTACACAAGAAAGTAATTTTTATTAGAACATACCACAAATTATCAATATGCAAGATACCTAAATGTTTAAAAGTTTTATTTTAAAGATTGTATTACTTATTTGATTTATTTTGATGCAGTACTTTGCAACTCAACTGTTTAAAATATCGCGCTCTACTAACCTTCATTTCATTATATTCCTAAAATTGAATAAAACAACGTTATTTATGAAATAAAACTGTCTTTACATTTTTTTTATTGTACTCGCTTTTGTAGTATATTTTAACCGGTGAGAGGAGCAATATTGTGCTTCGCATTATGAGCAGGTACTCCATTTTCTCAAAATTGTACCATTGTCCCTGTCACTACTACAAAATTTTAACTCATAAAAAATGTTGAAAGTTTATGGGGGCAAAGATATTATAAACGTAGATGCTATGCGGGCTTAGTTACCGGCAATAAATATACAGCGCGTCCGGCGAAAATGGTCAGTTCCTCTCTACCCACCGCAACCCGTAGATAGCACATATATCTCAGTAGGCCCTTCGATGCGCATTAATGGTAACCTAGCTCGGACATGAAACATTTAAATTGAAAGTAAATTCCCAATTAAAAAATTGTTTACATTTATAACTTTGCAAAACCTGGTTATCTTTATTAAATGCCAGAGATAAAAGGCAATGAATATTTTTTATTTTGGTTTCATATATTTTCTTCTATTTTAAAATTATTTCTTCTAATTTCTATTCTTTTATAAGTTATAATTTTTTTACTCTATAGTATTATATTTTTATTCAAACTGATAAACCTTTTAGTGCAATATCTATATATAATTCTTTGATATTATTTAGTATTTGTTTTTATTTTTGTGATCTGCAATTTTTATGGATTTTTTATTCTATTCGTCTAATTAAGTTCTCGTATGTATTTTCCAATTTCTTAATTATTATATATTCTAATATTTTTATAAAAATATAATTATAATTCCAAGTGACAGGAAAATTTTTCTTTCGGGTTTTAGATGCTAAGACGGCAGTTTTAAGCCAGATTGCGCATTCATAAAATATATCATGTTCCATAAAATTTATTTTAAAATAAGCTGTAAAATATTATAATTGATACAGCTTACTTGAAATATTTACGTAAGTTATATGGTATAAAATTTAAAATACAAATAATATAAATATTATTAAAATTATTTTGGAAGCTTTTTCAGAACTTTTAAATATATTTTTAATGATTCCCATTTTTATCGTAACATTTTTGTAAAATTCGAAAAAATTGCCTAAAAATCGTCCAGATTTTGTTTTCACAATTTTATCAAACTTTTAAAATGTTTTGAAATATTTTTAGGTCTAAAAAATCTGGAATAATAAAATTCCCGAAACTGTGAACTTCCTGAAATTATAAAATGCCGAAATCTGAAAATCCCGAAATTAAAAATTCCAGAATAATAAAATTCTGTACAGTTTACAATATTATTGAACTTGAAAATTCTCGAATAATAAAATTCCAGGCCGAATGCTGTCCAATTATAAAAGATACAAACTAGAAAATTCCCGAATTGTAGCAATTGAGAAAATAATTTTTTAATCAATATTACTTATTTATTATGAATATTTATGGGTCGAGGAATGTTTGTCTTCTTTACAAAATTTCGCTTACGTCTAATTTCTTCCAGTTGTTTTTACTATAGTAAAATTCAATTTTTTATCTTTGGATGAAGAAATCCGTTCTATAATTGGACAAATATTCTTTATAAATCAATTATTTGCTCAGAAAATTATCCCGAGTGACCTTCAATTATGATTTTTTAAACGTGAAAAACCCAGGCTTCAATGTTTTCTATGAAAAACACAATCAATGAGTGACATAACGAAACTCGGAAACAATAAAAGTCAATTTATCCAGGAACAAGCACTTTGAACAAAACTGATCTTGAGAGAACATTAAATATATATATTTTAAAGTTGACAAAAATCAGGCGCTATTTTCTTTAAAAAAATCATTTGTGGGGTTGCCAAATTACACAGGCCGACAAATTTTAAATCCAGAGACCAAACCTGACATTTTCGAAGGATTTTGATGCGCTGAATCCGAATCCGAGCTCAAAATTGATCTTGTACGTCAGTTTTTTAAGATATCATAACGTAAAAGTTCAAAAAACGCGTTTTTTAGCTATTTTTGAGGTTATGTATTCGAACAAGAGAAATGTCTACCACAAATTTGAAATTTTTTATTTTAGCGTTTTAACCCATTAACGCTGAGGTGTTCAGATTTATACAACGCATTCTCTATTGCTAACGGTACGATATTTTGTCTTCAAAATATTATCTCAGGGGTTTTCGAGGGTGCCCTTTGTATTGCCGGTGTCAGTCTTTTGTTATAACCCCTAGAAGATCCAATATGGCTGTCACAATTTAGGGCTTTAAAAAAGAACAAAGGATCCCGCACAATATACCAACAAGAAAGCGTGCAGTCGTTTGGAACCAAACTTCGCACATTGATAAAACAAAAGAAGACGGACTGCGCGGAATGCTACTGCACACTCTGCGTGCGGGCTAATGGTTGGATGCGTAGGTAATAAAATTCTTTTTTTATTTGAAATCTGTCTAGCGGTTACATTTCGTGTCGATCGTGATTTTTGTATATAGTGCGTATTAGAATTTCTACGTTACTATTCATTATAAAAAAAAATGAGTTCAAGAACTCCTTGCGCTAAGAAAGTTAATACGTTTTGTCACTATTGTGGAAAGTATGAAACGGAGAAATACCGTCGATCAATTAATAATTCGATAAAACGTCATAGTTTAACTGTTATGGGACTTCAATGAAAATTTGAATAAACCGTGGGTGCCAACCTCAATTTGTCATGCTTGTAGATTAAATTAGTCAAATTCGGAAGATGAAAGTATCAAGACTCAGACTGTTATTCATCCATCTGTTTGGCGTGAGCCCAACGATCATGATACTGAATGTTACTTTTGCTTATGCAAAACAGGAGGTTTTTTTAAAAAGTATTTGGAGAAGATCGTTTACCCTGATGTAAAAAGTGTTACACCAGCCAAGATTGGTATGAGAAATAACTCTGATAACAAAAGTGAACGATCAACTCACGAATAAATGGATACTGACGATCCTAATAAAACTGAAGATTCTTCTTGGGAAGAATCAGATGATGAAAGTCCTAAATTTTTTTACCAAGACGGATTAGACGATTTTATACGTGACCTTGATATTCCAAAAAATAAAGCTGAGCTTTGTGCTTCAAGACTCAAAGAAAGGAAACTATTGTTACCTGGCACTAGAGTAACCGTTTACAGAAATAGGGAAGAAAAATGTATCAAGTACTTTTCTGTGGACAGTGGGATTGTGTATTGTAATGATATCGAAGGACTCATTAATTTATATAAAATAAACTTATATACGCCAGAGGATTGGCGTCTTTCCATAGATTCATCTACAGAAAGTCTGAAAGCAGTACCATTACATAATGGAAATAAGTACGCTGAAATTCCAGTAGGTCACTCAACTACACTGAAAGAATCTTATGATATTTTCCAATTACTCCTGATAAAAATGAAATACAATGTCCATAATTGGCTTATTTGACATGAAGCGCGAACGTTTCCATAAGAAAACAAGCAATTAATTTCACCTTCATTGGACATACAATCGTAAGTCTTGCCTTAACTGGCTGGACAATTCAAAGTCTTGCCTTGACTGACTGAGCGATTCAAAGTCTTGCCTTGACTGGCTGGGCGATACAAAGTCTTGCCTTTATTGGCCGGAAATATTAAGTACTTCCTTGCGTAGCTGGACAATCCCAAGTCTTGCCTTAACTGAATGGGTAATCGTAAGTCTTGCCTTGACTGGCTGGACGATTCAAAGTCTTGCCTTAACTGACTGGGTGATTCAAACTCTTGTCTTGGCTGGCTGCGCGATACAAAGTCTTGCCTTTATTGGCTGGCCAATTCAAAGTCTTTCCTTGATTGGCTGGGCAATCTAAAGTCTTTCTTTGATTGGCTGGGCAATCTAAAGTCTTGCCTTAATTGGCCGGAAAATACTAAGTACTTCCTTGCGTAGCTGGACAATCCCAAGTCTTGCCTTAACTGAATGGGCAATCGTAAGTCTTTCCTTGATTGGCTGGTCAATATAAAGTCTTGCCTCAATTGATTGGAAAATATTAAGTACTTCCTTGCTTAGCTGGACAATCCCAAGTCTTACCTTAACTGGCTGGGCAATCGTAATTCTTGCCTTGCCTGGCTGGACGATTCAAATTCTTGTCTTGACTGGCTGGACGATAAAAAGTCTTGCCTTTATTGACTGGGATATCCAAAGGCTTGCCATAATTGGCTGGGCAATCTAAAGTCTTGCCTGAATTGGCTGGAAAATATTAAGAACTTTCTTGCTTAGCTGGACAAACTCAAGTGCAGCCTTAAGTGTCTGGATAATATTGATTCTTGCCTTAGTAAGCTGGAAAATCCTAAGTAAATTTACAATATTAAATGAATCATAATAGTAAAAATTTTTTTAAAGCCCTAACTGTTTTCCATATTCGCTCTTCTAGGAGTTATTACAAAAAACTGAGGCAATCGAAAAGGAACCCCAGAAGACTCCTCAGATAACATTTTCAAGGGACGATGGCATACCATCTCGGCGTTAATGGGTTACTACACTAAATTGAAAAATTTCATTTCAAGATTAGCCCACTTGTAGTGTGGGCTAACCCAGGGTTAGGTGGGTTAGCCTGCTTATGATTTGGTCGAGGTGATTTCTGGGTTTAGGTGGATTAGCAGGTAGGCTGGTTAACCCACTTATGGCATGGAACTTCATTCTTCCAAGAAAAATATGCGATTAAACTTATTGTTCCCAGGGTCAGGTGGGTTAGCATGCTTGTGGCTTGTTAGGGGTGGTTTCTACCTCTAGGAAACGGCTTCCGTAGAAATGAAAAGACACGAGTTCCATATTTTTTATTGTTTTGTCAATGTGCAAAGTTTGGTTCCAAACGACTGTACGCTTTTGTCGCTTTTTGTGGCTGCCATATTGGATCTTCTAGGGGTTATAACAAAAAACTGACACCGGCAATAGAAATGGCACCCCCGAAAAATCCTGAGATAATATTTTGAAGAAAAAATATCGTACCGTCAGCAATAGAGAATGCGTTGTATAAATCTGAACACCTCAGCGTTAATGGGTTAAAACGCTAAAATAAAAAATTTCAAATTGCAATATTTTAGTAAAAAATAAAGATATCCTAATAAATCCAAGTAGGTTTGAAAGGGGAAGATTAGTACTTTCAAATTCCATATTAGCTTTTGTGGTAGACATTTTTCTTGTTCGGTTACATAACCTCAAATACAGCTAAAAAACGCGTTTTTTGCACTTTTAGGTTAGGATATCTTGAAAACCTTAAGTACAGGAGGAATTTTGAGTTCGGATTCGGATTCAGCGCTTTAAAATCCTTCGGAAATGTTTGGTCTGCTTTAGGGTTTTTGACTTTTGTCAAATTTGATCGGCCTGTGTTATCATTTCTCATCCTGTAACTTTATACGATTTTACTTTCTAACTAAATAATTTGAAATGCTGGAATCTGAAATTATCGAACAATTTTAATTCAATAATTCTTACCTATTGAAATACCTTTAAATTTCGAATTATTCAATATACTGAAGACTACAAGTTTAGAATGTCTTAACTATTAAGACTTTATATATTTTTTGAATTGCTGCTCTGTAGACTAAATAGCACTTATTCTTTTATTAAGAAATTATAACCAAAAGCGTTTAAAAAAGTTTTCAAACGAGTTTTGAAAAGCTTAAAAATAGGTCAGCGGTTTTAATGGTTTAATATATATATATATAAATTTGAAATAAGTGTACTTTTTCATGTTTAACCTACAATTATTCAATTTTAAAAGTTATGACTTACAATTGTGAAAGATAAAAAATAAATTTTAATTAATTTATATTTAAAAACAAATAAATGTACATACTTCAATATGAATGCAGCTGAATACATTGAATTTAAACTTTTTACCTTTTCACGTTGTAGCAATTTCGAATCCCAGAATAAGTTATTTTTGGCCTAACCTATAACTTATAACGAAAATTGTGAAAATTCAAACAATAAGCCTGTATGCTGAAAATGAGGTAAATTTTAACGTTAAAATTGGAGTTGTTAAACTGAAGGCTGAAAAATTCGAAAAGTTTACAATTAGTGTTTTGTAAATTGTATTGGCATCTTAAAAGAGTATAATAAGTTTTTCAATTAGTTTTTAAATTTTCGGAAGTTTTCCTTTTTTACTACCTAGAGGTAAAAAAAGTCTCTTCAATTGTTTTGTATTTTAATCATTTATTTTCTGAGACATATTCCTGTTTAATTTGCCCTCGTTTATCAGTGACTAAAATGCATTAGGAAAAAATCGCCAAAACCCAAGGATCAAAATTTTATACACATTTTTTAAAATAAATACTGTAGGAAAACCAGGTGAGCATCCACAATGGTGGCGAAACGACGATCGCCCCCCCCCCCCAAGATT
>NC_046665.1:18212154-18222486 GCF_010883055.1 Belonocnema kinseyi | reverse complement strand
CTATCTAAGGATGGTACTATAGAACGCCACCTCAAGGTAGGCCTAGTGGCGCCATCTCTTGGTCAGGCCGGAAACTTATCAATCCACCCTCGTATGTATGTAACTACACAACATGACTACACAATTTTATGATGCCCCCACCCCCAGGAGTTTACTCTGGATCCGCAGCAAGAGAAAACATCGACATGATTCAGGTATCGAAATTATAATAACATCGAATTTTCTGTACCTTCACAGGGACGGCTGAAATACAAGAAGAAATAAAATTCCCGATTCGGTAAAACTCTCTCTGTCTCGAATAATAAAATTTCAAAACTAATAAAATTCTCGAACAGTTTATAATATTACCGAATTTGAATTCCAAATATTTCCTTTTTAATTTTTTAAATTAACAATTCGATTTTTCGGAAAATTTTTTGTAATTTAAAAAAAACCGTGTATACTTTCAACTAAAATATCTTATCCAGAAATATGTTTTTTTCAATTATTGTTATTTTAAATTCAAACGATAATTTTTAAAAACTTTAAACGGCAAAAAAGTCGTTTCTTCGGTGTAAATATTTGATTATTCCAATAAAAAAATGTATCAAGTATACATTTTTTTAGCGCTGTTCATCTCGAAATTTCTTTCTAGTTTCTTTTTTTTAATGAAAAAATTATATTTTTCAAGAAAATTTTTTTTACAATTTTTTAAAAAGACTGTCCAGAAAACCTGGTTCAAGCTTCAGATCTAAAAAATTGAGTGATACACGTCAAACCTTTCTAACCTCAAAAAATCTTCCTACTGCATTACCGTCATATTTTACGAAGAATGAGAAAACAAGAATTCGGCTTCGTAGTACGGTAAGGGCAGCACCTCGATGGGGCAGAAAATGTGATGTCCTATATATATATATATAGTTCCCCCATTCTGACACCGCGTACCGCATCTACGTTTATAATGTCTTTGATGGGGGCAATATCCCGGCGCACGCGTGCGTGACGACATGCCATGCGGCGCATATGCGATTCAATTGTTGACACAACTGTCTCTAACCTTGCCCTTACGACATGCGGATTGATCTGCGTGTCGCGCCCGCACCATGCGGACATTATGCTATCTGGGTAGGGCTGCTCAGTAGTTTTTTAATGTTCTTCCTGAATGCTGCCTTATGTGTCTACAAAAACGTATGATATATGGTACTTAAAAAAAGAAATTTGTAATAAAACTTGCCCACGGATCTTCCTCCAATTTTCCTTCAATATTGCAGGCAAGCTTGCAGCAAGAATCCCATGGCAATGGTCCCTCAATCTTCCCTCGCAAGATTGTCGCATGGAGGACGTTGTCTTATTTGCGGGAAGCTTGCCTAAACCTTGCAATGAGAGCTTCCTAAACTTGCATCGCAAGGTTTAGGCAAGCTTGTCGCAAACTTTTGTGCTATCTGGGGGAGAAAGAAAAGGAGAATCAAATTGAATACGACAAAGAAGAAACCAAAAAGAGAAAAATAATAAAATTTTAATATATGTATAAAATATTTAATACGAAGTATGCTGAGCTTATGTTTTTATAAAATTAATAAACATATAATTGTTAAAATCAAAAATGATTATTCGTCTTTTATTCACACTGTAAATTATTAAAATAATTATTTAGTTATTATTTAGGGGGAAGGGGGGTTCTTGTCAAGTTTGTAGTTCTGATTTTTTTTAATTTGTGTGCGCCCTAATCCGTGAAGATCGGCGTTTAACAGTTCGAATGTTGGCCTCGAAACTGGGTATGAACCGTGGAACAGTCAGACAAATTTTAACCGACGATTTTGGGATGAAATAGTTGTGCGCGAAGATGGTTCCAAAGAACCTTTCTGAGGAGCAAAAGCAGCATCGAATGACCGTCGCCGTAGGCTGTTTGGAACAAGTGGAAAAAGATCCCACGCTGCTTGATCGAATTATTGCAAGCCCTGGAATCGTCCACGAAGAATTTATTCCATCGAGGCAAACCGTAAATCAAGTCTACTATCGCCAAGTACTCGAAAGATTGCGAAAACGAGTTAACAGGATGCGCCCAGACATCGCTTGTAACTAGATCCTTCATCACGACAACCCGCCATGCCAAACCGCCCTCAGCGTGTCCCAGTATTTGCCCTCTAAAGAGATCGCCGTGTTGCAACAACCGCCTTATTCGCCCGAAAACGCGCAGGAATGGTTGTATAGCTGCCCAAGGGGACTACTTTGAAGGGGGTGGCAGATGTGTAGAATAATTTTTAAATACACGGTTTTTATGGAATAAGTCTCATTACTTAATTGTCACACCTCGCATGTCTCCCTTTCCTCGCTATGCCTCGCATTGCCAGTCTGTGTCTCCGCGGCTAACGCCTAATACTTAAATACTGCTTAGAATATTTACAGTTTTCTTACATCTACTGCCTCTCCTATTTCAAATCCTTCCTTCTCCATTTCTCTTCCTCCTCCCTTCTTTTCTTTTCCCTCTCACCCAAAACCCCGTTCACCCATGCTACTGCCCTTTTGTCCCCCCTTTCATGCAACAATAGCACCATGCTTATCCCACTTCTTCCCACCTCTTTACATTCCTCCAACCAGTGCTCAAATTTTGCATCCACTTTCCCGCAAAATTCATGCATTCTCTTCTTTCTAGAAAGCTAGAACCTATTATAATTTTCCATACAACCGCATCTCATTATCGCTTTAAGTTCCTGACTTCCTTGCTCTCCTTTCTCACACAAATATTGCGCTCTCTCCCTTGACATAGTCGACACATAGTTCCCGTTAAACCTTGACTCTCTTATTCGCTCCTCTCCTTCTGCCTTCTCTTTCTCCATGCCATTTTTTTGATCGAAATCATATACCTTCCTCCCTCGTGCATCTTTTTCACTTCATCCATCTGCAATCCATTTGAACACCTTTCCCTTTCTGCCTTCATCTTTGCACCACTACGTCCGTTCTCCTTCTCCCACCAACACTCTGTAACCAGCTCACTGCATCCCTCTTCTAAAAATTTCTCCTCATATTTACACGCGCGACCCCCTGTTATAATCTCTAAACTCGTTCTTTCTGTCTCCCTCCTGACAATATAGTTCGGCCTATTTCTTGCCAACCCCAGTGTCCTACTGTATCTACTTTATCCTATTTAACTCCTTAATAACCTTCCAGTCCCACACCTCTACTCCATAAAATAAGACACACATCACTACCGAATCAAGAAATTTTATTCTCCTTGAAAATTATCTGCGAACAATCTCTTCTCCAGCCCCCACACGTGCCTTATCACCATATTTGCCCTTCTCACCCTCTCTTTTATATGACCATCCACTCCTCCATTCCTTCAAAACAGGAAGCCCAGGTACACAAACTCTTTCACTTCCTGCACCGCCTTACCCTTCCACTTCCACTCCCCTCCCTTATCTCCGACACAGTCTTTCTTGAACA
This sequence comes from Belonocnema kinseyi, assembly GCF_010883055.1. Classification (NCBI taxonomy): domain Eukaryota; kingdom Metazoa; phylum Arthropoda; class Insecta; order Hymenoptera; family Cynipidae; genus Belonocnema; species Belonocnema kinseyi. Next base: position 18,219,063 of record NC_046665.1, on the reverse strand, counting down.
CCATAACCTTCAACTTGTGCACATTTAACACTAATATATTTTTGCCCGAGTATGTTCTCTACCTTTTCATCATCTCCCTTAAAGCCTCTTCGCTCTTTGCTAGCAACTCAATGCCATTTGCACATGCGAATGACCATATCCTGACTCCTTCTACCCTTACTCCTCCTACGACTCCGGTTGCTAGCTTACTTTTTATATCCGCGATCAAAATTGCAAAAAGCGTTCGTCTAAACAGGTACCCTTGCCTCAACCCCCTATCCATCCAGAAGTCCTTAGAGATTCCCTCCCATCCTATCACTTAATCTTTCGTCTCCTCGTATACCTCCCTTAGCCTCTCGATCAGGCCCCTATTCACTCCACTCTCTTCCATTGCCTCCCACAACCTCCCCCTATCCACCGAAGAGAACGCGCACTTTAGATCTACAAAAAACGCGTACACTTTGGCACCCTTTCTTGTTAGTTCTCTATCCACCTCGTGCTGAAAAACGTAAATATTGTCAATGGTACTCCTTCCCTCCCTAAAGCCCGCCTGCGCCTCCGGCAATATTCCTTTCCCCTCAACATCGTTGCGCAGCCTATCTGCCAACACCATCGCGTATATTTTGTACGCAGAATTCATTAGCGTAATTAATCTATAATTTCCCTGCTATTTTATATTTAAAATACTTACTATATAAAGTAGTCCGCAAATCTTATTTAAATTTAGTGTTTCATAGGTACGTATAATTTTTTTTTAAATGTTTAACTATTTCGATAATTTTAGAAGTATCACATGCCCTTAATCCTCAAAAATAATGAAATAATTTTTAAAAGTATTATGAATTTTTCTACAACTTTTTGGAGAGTGTAGAAAATTTATCGCTCCTAAAATGTACCGAAAAAATGGGGAAAATTTTAGCAAATTAAATGGCCAGCGCATGAATTAAATAAAAATAAAAAAATTCGTCATTCGTAGCACTAGGCAAAAATCGCTAATATAAACTTCGCTTCGCAATTTACATATACTATTCTCAATTTTCTTCTTTGCTTAATCCTCAAAAAAGTGAATTAATTCTCAAAATATTTTCAAGTTATTATACAATTGTTCTTAGGAATTCCTTATACTCATTTTTTTCAAAAATATTCTCTTTTTGTCACTTATCACTTCAGTGAGGTCTTCATTATTATAACCCAATTTTAACTATTCCACTTTATATGTGGAAAATAATTTTCGTGAGAATTGCGAATCAGATTATTGTTCTTACCAATCGAAATTGCAGTTACTTTCGAATCAATCACCTTCTGCAACTCAACAGCCAATTCATCATTTGTCAAGTCTTTAAAATTCGTCATGTTTCCTAACCTCAAATTGCTGAAAATCTGAAAACAATGAAAACTTGTCGAATCTGTATTAAAAATGTTAAATCATTATCATTTGATATAATTTGTTTGGGGGCTCAAATTGATTAAATACGCTTTTGATTAAAATTGATCCTTCAGAAGAAGGCTGGGAAAATTGTATCGTTTGTAAATTAGCAAACGGCACAGTTGCTTGACATTTAAATGTACTGTACATTAAGTGAAGGAAATAATTTTTTTTTTTTTGTAAACGAAATATATTATATTATATGAGGAAGCAATACATAAAAAAGGTCCAAAATCTATAAAATTATGAAAATTTCTGCCAGCACAATCGCGAATCACAGATTGTACACAAAGGTTACATGAATATAACGCTTGCGTTGCAGTTATAGTACTTAATGCTACTATTGTAAAAAATTTACTTACCAAAGAATTCTTTTAAGAATTTTTCTTCCGCTCCTGCTGCCTTCTGTTTTTTTGTAAAAAAAAAAGTTCAACCGCACTTGATTTCACTTCACTCAAAACAAACTTACTCAATTTCCAAACTCCAAAACTTTCCAGAAACTGCACTGACTGCAAAATAGACGCATCACTGCGCTTAACTCCCTTCCTTCCCATAAATCACCATGGTTACGGAGCATGGACAGGACCAAATTAGGTGATCAAAAATGTATATTTAAGCGCGAAGGAATTAAAGGGTTAAATCACGACCTAAAACGAAATAAATAGAACGTGCCAGGACAAAAGTAGGACATTAAAAGTGTGAAATTTTGTCGCGAAGTTCATAGAGGTATCAATTAGGGCTTGAGCAGGACGTACAAGGTCCAAAATAGGACAAAAAGTGCGACGCAGGAGCTAAACAGGTATTAATTGAGTTAAGCAGGTTAAAAAAAGACTAAAATTTCGACTTGGGTAGGCGCTGGAAGCTGTAAAGTATGTTCTTGATAAGCAGCGATTTCAATGTAATTTAGACACTACTTTGACTTTGATTTAAACCCTCTTTTAAAGCTCAAACTACTATTGTAGAACTTGTGGCATCAAAGCAGGTTCTCTATAATCTCATACCAATATAGATGAATAAAAATAAGATTTGTTACTTATCAGAAAAAAATAAATTATATCAGTGATATGAATATCAAGGATATTCGCAATTATTTTTTAGATATAGTATTAATACATTTTTTAAATTATGACCCTAAAGCATAGTGCCCTGCAAAATAAGCAAGTACTAAGAAACGAACCCGAAATCGCACGCACGAACTGAGTGTTTACGAAACGCCTAAAGCCCTAACTGACTCAACTAACGGAACGCGTTGGGATGTCTTCGATAAAAATCATTAGCACTTGTCCCATAATTCAAGGCCAAAATCTTTTTAAATCCGAAACAATTAATTGAATAATTACTTTTTTTTAAACTTTCTGTGTCGTCAAATATTTGAAACGATTTTTGAAGAGTTAAATATAAATTGGTTCTGTTTTTAGAAGTATTCTACGTTATAAGCTTTAAAAGAACTTAAGGCTACATATTTAAATTTGATTCTGTGTTACTTATTACAATGTATTAATTATGTCAAACTTGCTGATTTCAATAAAAATATCTTTTTATCTCTTTATTAGGCAAAGATTTTTAAAAAGTCGTTCAGCATCATAATTAATCCGATTATACAAAAAAATACACATATTTAGTTCAAGATTCAACGTGATATTCATCAAATAACAAGTTTATATGAACAATAAAAGTACTGGTTTTATACTCAATTGTCACGTCTCAAAATTCGAGATAAGCAGTCAATTACCTTTCATGCATTTGGTTGTTCTTATTCTCCAATAAATATGATAAAATTTAAAACAGTAAACACTTTCTCCCTAAAAGAAATGACTTTTCCACCTAAATCAATTGGTAGACACGGAAATAGTAATATTTCTCTAAGAAAATGTTTCAGAAACTTTAAATTATTATTACTTAGTAACAAAAATCATCAAACCATTGGAGAATTTCCTTGAAAAAAAATTATTTTCTTCATGAAATCATGTTGCAAATAAATTACCCGCAATACTCTAATAAAAATGTAATAAAAATCAGTACATTTAATTATAATTATGAAATATATATATATATATATATATATATTTCAATATACTCTTCAAATTTTTTATTGCATACACAATATTTGTTGTTAGCGATAGAAAATATTTTATTCTTATATATAAATAATTAATGAAAATTAGGGTTAATCTTGAATTGAATATTTTTGATAATTGAGTGTGCATTCAATCGATAATATATTTACCTCGCGCTTCACGCTCAATAATGTATTTACCTCGCCTATGTGCTCGATTTTTGCGCATAGTATTTTAGAACTAAAGGTGAAAGCATCGACAACAGTAATTTGGTGATTGTGAATTCTCTTTTGTTAAAGCTTCTTCGACTTTAACGAACACATTCTCAACACGTATCTCCTGCTTTGGAGTCGAGTGTATCCCTGAAATGTTATATCATTCCCATAAATGTATAATATTATAATTAGTAACTTGAATTAGTATTAAAATAGACGAAGTATCATTGTCCCGTTTAAAAAAAATGCGCAATCGTAAAAAACAATCTTGTTATTAAACGTTTTATTGCATGATTTGTCGTTTTTCCATTAACTGAATTTGCTCCTTTACGATGTTTTCTCTATGATTTAAACTTTACAAATACGGTCTACTGAGCCTATGACAAAGCCACCGAACGCGTCCTCGGGTTGCGGATAGAGGATCCCTGTACCAAGGGTTTCTGCTGAATGTAGTTACAAAAATAAATAGGCAGTCGCGGACAATTGTCCAGTCGTGCTCCCGAGTTAATTAACCCCCAAACGGAGGTGTGAAAACCGTGCCGAAAGCTGAATGGCACCTGGGTGAGGTGTCTAAAACGGTGACTCTGGGAAACCGGGCGACCTTTCAGAGTACGCAGCCTTATCCTTGCATGCGGGACTCTACAATGATGGACGAACCCCTTTCCCTAGCTTCTCGTGGGAACAACAATGACAACACCAAACATAGTTGTAGTAAGTGCGATTCAAAACAACAGAACGGGCAGGGCTCCCGACAATGGGTCGGCCAAAAATGCCGATCAATCTAGAGCTGGGGGAGCCAATGAAAATGGATTCAATGCGATGGATCGGCGGGATCTTGCGACCTTTGGGTGGACGGAGCAACTGAATCACGACTTGCTAGAGTGCTACGATGCGAGTGTGGCCCGTGAACGGGGTTACATGGCACGGCTGCATGCTCTGTGGTGCGAGAAACACCCGGAGCTATCGCACTTTTCGCAGCAACGTCTGCGAAACCATGTTGAACTACTCCGTAAAGGGGGTTATCTAAGCGGAACGCCTACTCTACCACAGCTAGAACAAGCCGGCAATAAAGAAAGAGAGGCGACACTAAGATCAATCGCGGGCAGGCAACCAATAGATGAAGAGCGATGCTTTACGAACCGGAGAAACATCAACACCAAGGTTTCTCTCAAGCCTAAAGATCTGGCTGAAAAAAAAACCAACGGCTGATCATAAGGCCAAAAGACGAATGCATCAACTTGCCATAAAGATAGGCTGGGCAAGACAATACGCGTCCCGCATTCAATGTGTGATTGACTACATCACATCTGGCAGGAATTTTACCGCCGAGGTTCGAAAGTTCGCACGTGAACTCCGGACCCGTTATCACACACTTAACAAGTCAAAGCTGCTGACCATCAGGCAGCATATTGTTGAAAGAATACGTATACTATCTGAAGCTAAGAGAAGTCTAGAGCGGAGGGAGAGGTGGATCAGAGAAAATCAACAGTTTCGCTCTGACCCATCTCGACTCTTCCAAGACCCTCCAGTTACTGTCGAACACCCACCCAAACCAGAGGAGGTCGAAGTATTTTGGAGAGAAGTCTACGAAGTTCAGCATAGGCTGGACGAAGACTCAGAAAATATAAATAGCTTCAAGGAGTTATGTGTTGCCCTCATAACAGCTGATAAAGAATGCCCACCCATCACTACCGAGGAGGTGAAAAAAGTATTAAGAGGGATGAAGAACTATTCCGCATCGGGACCAGATTGTATAAAAAACCTTCTGGTGGAAGAAGTTTTCTTCAACCCATCAGCATTTGACCCGTATTTTCACCTCATATTTGAAGTCGGAAAAGCCGATTCCAGAGTGGTTGGTGGAAGGGCGCACAATACTCCTGCCGAAAATAGACAACTTAGCTGACCCGAAGAACTACAGGCCAATAACTTGTCTGAACACGCTTTATAAGATATTCACAGCTATCCTAAATGTTAGGATTGTTCGGGCAATTGAACCTGTGTAGCAAGAAATGTATGAACAACGAGGCTCAAGGAAAGGCGGAGCCGGATGTCGGCAGAGCCGGATGTGACATCTATAAAGGATACTCTCCGAAGCAGATACAAACGTCTCATCCGACAGATTTGGTCTTCCGAACTGTCGGCGAGGAACAAAGTATCTGCAACGAACATGCTTGCCGTCCCGGTACTACTCTATTCATTTGGAGTAGTTCCATGGACGAAGAACGAGCTCAGATCCCTTGATATCGGGACAAGAAAGGTTATGCACATGAACAAAAGTATGCATCTTAAGTCTTCCGTTCCGCGACTGTACATCTCACGCCGTCAAGGGGGTCGCGGAATATTGAGTCTTGAATGTTTTCACAACAGCATTATTCTGGGTACAGCACATAGAGTTGCAAATGGAAGAGACCCTCTTCTTAAAATGGTCAGGAATCGCGAAGAAGTGGGCAAAGGAGCATTTCTGTACAAAGCAGCGGAGGAGGCATTCCCGATGATAGCTGCAGGGCGTGCCATGCACACCCCGAGCATTTAGCTCACATACTATCTAGTTGTCCAACTCACGCGGGAACGACCTACAATCAAAGGCACAATGCGGCACTAAGAGTGCTTTATTACCATCTCTGTCACTTCTAAGGCATTCACCTTAATATCACTCCTCTAAATGCTCCTAGGGAAATTGAGTCAATTATCGAGAATGGGAAGTGCCGCATATACTGGAACTTTATATTCTCGACAATTGTTTCTGTTGTTCACTCGAGGCCTGACATGATTCTTCTTGACTTCGAGAAGCGAACCATGTTCGTTATCGAATTTTCGGCACCAGTTGACAAAAACATCATAGCCAAGGAGAATGAAAAGAAAGAGAGGTATCGAGACCTTATAAGGGAGTTGCAACGGTTGTACCCGGAATATTCTGTTAAACTGATCGTCCTTATCATCGGCGCTCTTAGAGGTACCAAGCTTTCACTTGCTAATGGTCTAAAAAGCATCCCTGCGTGTCAACAATATGCTAGAACACTTGCGGGAAAAATCCAGAAGGCGGTTGTCCTGGGGTTGCTCCGTGTTCTTAGGGTGCACGAGGCTTTTGCTTGATCGTCGTATTGATTCCTTTACAGACTGTAACCACCTATCTCGCGGTTGTGGCTGAAATTTTACCGCGATTTCGCTGGAAGCGGGTGCAATTTTTCAGATTAGCACCCGCTCCCAGCGAAATCCTGCGGTTGTCCTAATG
>NC_046665.1:18209631-18212054 GCF_010883055.1 Belonocnema kinseyi | reverse complement strand
TATTTTTGAAAATGCATTAATATATTTGAGAATATTTGAAATACTGTGAAAATGTTGCATTAAAAAATGTAACTTTTGGATTTTCCATTATTTTGTATGCTGCAAAAATTTGAATTTTTGATATATCAAGAAAATTCAAAAAGTTGTCATGACAATCTTCTAGAGCATTTAGAAATAAAACTTTTTCTTCTCTTGCCATTTTTTCATATCGTCCTTTAATTGGTTTAAAAGGTTTATTTTAGGGCATTAAAAGAGTGTACCAGAGGACAATCTAATAGAATGATTTTTTTTAAAGTTATCGTATTATCGGTTATCGGTTGTCAAATTTGACACATATTTAATACCTTCTCTGAAGAGAATGTAAAAAAAGGCATTAATAACAATTTGTTTGCTCTAATTTCGGTGAAAAAATGTTATCTGTTTATTTTTGATTAGGTTGTGCCGTGTGCCTAAAAATTTAACTTTTGTATTTTTAAAGTTTTTTTTATAAATAAAAAAAAACCAAATATCTTATAAAACAGTGATGAATAACAAATTTGTAGATATTTTTTGGGTACTCAATGTATGTCTTCTCATTTTATTCCTATCTTGCATAGTTTGACCGCAAAATGCAATTTTTGATTTTTGATTAGTTTTTGTGCGGTCAAAATTTGAATTTTCAATTTTTCTGAAAAATTCAAAAAGTTGATATGATCATCTTGTAGGGCTATCGAAAAGTAACGTTTTTCTTTTCAGGTACATAAAATAGACATAAAGCAAACAGACAACAGACAAAAAAATTAATTTTTAACGGAGTAGTTCAACTTTTATCCAAGTAGTTGCATTTTCGTGGTAAAAAAATCAATTTTGAGCCAAAAGTGAAATATTTAAGTTTTCAACTAAAAAATTAATTTTAAACTAATAATGTAACAGTTGATGTTCCAAACACAAAGGATGACCTTCTAATTAACTTTACTCTGGAGAATTTTTCATTTTCCCTGGCCTATACAAATGCTAGTATCTTTTGTAAAGTTTTTAACATACACCCTTTGATATACTGAATAAAACAATTCAAATTTAAAAAATAGAATTTTCTCATTTATTATCCTAGATAATTATTTAAAGTGTCTCTTATAGGAAATGTCTAATTTCTGCAAGATTTTTGTCGAAGTCACTTACTTTCCCCGGCCAAAAATATCGCCTGATTTTCCCCTGATGTACAGATTTTAGATAACCTACAATCATACTATTCATTACTAGTGAAATTGAACTTGTTCAGAATATTCATAGACAAAAGTGATTTCATTGAAATTTTTAGAAATGAAATGGTCGTTAAAGTCGAAAAAACTGGGAATACATAATAAGCTTTGAAATATTTTCGATAGTAGCTTTGTTATTTTCACCAGGATAAAATAAACAATCTAGTGCTGAAAAGGTGTGCTTGCAAAATCCAAGGACTTTTCCAGGTTTTTCCAGTTAAAAAATGCAATGACTATTCCAGGTTTTTCCTGGTAAAAAGTTCAAGAGTGTAATGTAATCGTCCAAATTTTTCGATCTCTGATTTTTAACGGATCTTTACGTTTTGGCACGCACAGAATCCAAAAATCATAAAATTTTGTTGGTGCCTGACAGTCTGTATGTCTGTATGTATGTCTGTATGTATGGTTACCTTAATGTTGTAGCCACGCTAACTTTTAAGGGATTCGTCCAATCGAGTTCGCATTTGATACACTCATAAGGGTCCCCAAAATGAAGGTTAAGTTCGTTAATCAGATATTTCGAACCGAAATTAAAAAATTGTGAGCATTTTCAAAATTTTGAAATTTTTTTGTTTTAATTTTATAAATTTTTGTCAAAGTTTCTTATAGTTGGGTAAAAGACTTGTAAATTATCTAATTAAAATTTTTTATTTTGATAAAAATTACAAAAGTTATACACTTTTCAAAAAATAGAAAAATTTATTTTTTTCATAGATCCAAAAATGTCATTCAAAATTTTCACTAGATACCAAATATATTCCAAAACTATTTAAGCCGAATTTTTCGATTAGCCCAAAATTTAAACAATTAGAACCTGTATAACCGAAGCGTTGAGCGCGAAGCGCGATTACTGCAAATGAGAATGTAATCGTCAAGGCCGTAAGTGCTTTGAGAACCTTCTTTAATGTCAAATTTAAAAAAAAAATGTTCATCTTTACTTTATGGTTGTAATTTATGAGGGGTTTGAATTATAGTATTTGATATAATTATATATATATACATAAGGCTGGCCCAAAAAATCACATTTGAGAAATTTTGATGGGCTTGTTGGCCAAATCGTTCTAGTAGGCAAGTAAATGTATGCCTATTATTTTATTTTCGAAAAAAAATATTTTTAGAACTCGCTCTGGCCATTTTTATATCTTATGGAGTTTAACATGTAAAATCTTTCCAATTTTTATTTCT
>NC_046665.1:18200651-18209531 GCF_010883055.1 Belonocnema kinseyi | reverse complement strand
TAAGGCTGTTGCTCTTGGTGGTTCGGAACCCACCTTAAACTGTAGGTCCCCCTTTCACCACCAAGTAAGTGTGTGGAGGGTGTGTAAAGGAATAGAGAAGGTATAAGAAACATGTAAACCTTTAGGGGAAACATTAGAAGCTTCCATTCCATTCCAAATAACTTGATGTTTACATCTACAAAATGAGATTTTTGTAATTTCAAAAGTAGTTTTTTGTGCTGAATAAGAACTAGATTCCCGTGATTTCCCACACGTCATACTTTTCAGATCGTGTAGGCCCCACCGCAGAAATGTTTGGGAGGCCCCTCTTATAAAATTAAAAAAACAAATAGCGTATAAGTGTAGCTGAAATAATTTTTTTTAAATATCTCACATAGTTCTTTTTATAATATATTACAAATTATATTTTATTTTAGGCAATTTTTATCATAAATTATACACAGTTCTGACTTAAAAATGAGTATTGCACCATTAAAAAATTATGTGCACTTGGCTATATTGCACTTCATCTCGCTTTCTTTTTGACAAACTTATTAATAATAATTTTAATAGCCAATTATTTTGCATCATCCAGTTCGACTGTCAGCAGAGATAGATCTAAGAATCGACTTTGATGCATTCTCTTCCGTAAATAGGATTTTATAATTTTTAATTTGCTGAACGTTCTTTCGCAAGTTGCTATACTGTAACATGTCTAGTTCAATAAATTCTTAAGGAATTTATTCTAAAAAATTACTTTCGACAAAGCTATATATAATGAGTCAAGTGCGGAAAACATCTTTTACTGTTGACGTTTCAAATGGAATAAAGTTGATAACTTCCAAGGGGTTTTTTAATTTCTTCACTAATATCAAAATGCTTCTTACGCTTTAGTTTCCGTTTTTCTACAAAGACTGGTTCCATACCCCATTTTTGAGATATTTGTGTAGCTGCTTCCTTATACTTTTCATACTCATGTATGTACTTTTTTAGAATGTTTCCTTGCAGTGTTGGAGATTTTAAGTGCACGACTTAAATCTATATTTTCTGCTTGACGTCATTTTGATGAAAAATTTACTTCGTTTAGTATATTGGAAAGCATTGTGCACATCATCATAAATTCAAACTACGCCGCACTTTTTTTAAATTATAGCTGCTTGTAGCTTCATTAATCCATAAGGTAAGGTTTTTCATTAACCGAGAAGATTTAGGAATATTTCAGATATGTAGAAAAAGAGTCTAGACAATTTCAAATAAAATTTGTTTATTTGAGAAGAGAATACATAATTTTAGGGAACATTTAAACCAGTTTAGAAGATTTTTAGGACAGTTCAAACCTTGGAAAAAAATTTAATTATTTAATCAATTTTCAGAAATATTTAAAAGTATTAAAATGTTTTTTTATCTTTTTTAAAATTAAAAAATTCCGAAATATCTTTTGAACTAACTTGAATTACCCCTTAAATTGTCTTCAAATATTCGAGATTTGTTTCTGGTATTTTTGGCATTTGAATATAAAAAATTAATAATAATAGCCCTTATCTTTTTGATACATCTCATGTTACACTGGAATGCAGCGGCGATTCGACTATTGCACTTGGTGTCAGCTCAAGAACTGAGTTTGTGGGTTCAGGTCAGAAATTTGGGACAAGGAAAACCCAGATTCAGGACCGTCATAAGATATTTTGAGGCCTGTGCTTATCCGTCTCAAATACACTATTTTTTTCAGAATTAAAAGTAGTTATCAATTTTGTGCAAAGTTCAACAGAAAAATATATTCAAAATAAGTAAACGTATGTGTTAATTAGAGAAGAAAAACCATAAGTTTTAGAATCTCCTATAAGTTAGGGGGAGATAAGTGGATATGTGCACCATCTTTAACTCAGCACTAGGCGCTTCTGTAGCAAAAAAATGCCCGAAACAATCTCATAGCTTAAGATAATAATTTATCAATTTTGTAGAATTTTTAATCTTTCGCAGCAGTGTAGTGCTATTCAATTTTGGAATTTTTACATAATAATTGGATTCAAGCAAAATATACTCAATGTGCCTGTCGCAAATAATTTATTGCGCTTCATACAAGGCCTCACTTGTTTATTTACAAAAATTGGTCTGGAAAATATCCTTCGCGAAAGGACGAAAACCGTGATTTTTTCGGGTCACTCTCTCCTTGCTTATCTTTCGATGATGATATCTTTGAAGCAAATCATTTTAAAAAATTGAAAAAAATTAAGCAGATGCTTTCATATTTTGACTATACGTATGTGAAAAGAAAATTACAACATATTAATAAAAATTAACGTAAAATGCATTTAAACATAACTATGCTATCTCTCGCAATATACGTAGTAAAGAATTATATTTTGTATTGAATTGCTTGGAAAATTTCAACAAATACAATCGAATACAAATTAGGAATGACAATTTTGAAACATATTAATTAATAACAAATAATCCTGGAAGACAAATTGCATAGTAGTGTGGGTGTAATAACACAGCGGGGTATCAAGCCTGAAGGATCTACTCATAGAAAAGAGATGGCTACTTTCATCACCAAATAAAAGTACCCTTTTCCTCTTTTCAGAACTTGATGAATGAGCGGATCCCCGACGTGACCTTTAGCTATGGTATTCAATACTCGGCATTGTCCATAGTGCCCTCACACCTACACTACCATGCAATTTGTCTTCCAGCATTATTTGTTAATACTTAATATGTTTCAAGATTGTCATTTCTAATTTTTATTCGAATTTATTTGTTCAAATTTTCCAATCAATTCAATCCAAAATATAGCTCTCTACTACGTATATTACGAGAGATAGCATAGTTATATTTAGATGCACTTCACGTTAATTGTTATTAATTTATTGTAATTTTATTTTCACATACGTATAGTCAAAATATGAAAGCATCTGCATGATTTTTTTCTTCAAATTTTGTAAATTGTTCGTTTCAAAGATATCGTTATCTTGAGTCAAGTACGGAGAAAGTGAAGAGAAAAAATCATGGTTTTCATCCTTTCGCGAAGGATATTTTCCGAACTAATTTTTGTACATAAACAAATGGGACCTTGTATGAAGCGCAATAAAGTAAGCTTTATTATGGGCTTTCCTATCGTGAACGGATAGTAGGTGACATTGCACGCAAACTAGTCCTACCCGGAAGAGATTATAGCCGGAGAGCCGAGACCGTTTTTGTCGAGTTATTAGATAATGATTCTTCCACTATTTTCCTGATTGTTGAAAATATACTGATCACGAAATGTGGCTTCTCCAGGGGTAGTCCCGGGGAGAAGGTGCTTTTTACTCATTCGAAGTTATAATAAAAAATTATTAAATTAAGTCACAGGGTAACGGCTGAATCTTTCTGCGTTGAATGTGGAGACAATTAGACAATGTTCCATACAATTGGCAGAACAATAGGCCGGTGCGAAAGGGGAGGCAGAACGATCCGGAAGTGTAAAAGAATATGCCATTTTAAAGTTATTTTCTAACACCCAAATTTTTTATATAACATTCTACTCATTATTCAAATCATACAATGGAAGAGGCAGAACAAAAGCTCGGGGATAACATCCTGGCAGAACATCGCAAACTGCCCGATTTTGACATTGGTCGTTGTGCGTCGGCTGACGGCCCTGACACTGCGAGCAGTGGTCATTTGTGCTCCGAAAACGATCAGTGACGTAACTAGAGACATAGTTTACGCCATTCTGCTCGCAGTATCAGGGCCGTCAACCGACGCACAATGACCAATGTCAAAATCGGGCAGTTCGCGATGTTCTACCAGGATGTTATCCCCGAGATTTTGTTCTCCCCCCCCCCCCACCCTTTCGCAACGGGCTATTGTTCTGCCAATTGCACGGAACATTGTCTAATTGTCTTGACATTCAACATAGAAAGATTATGGCGTTAACCTATGACCTATTTTAATCATTTTTTTACACCTTCACATGAGTAATTAAACACCTTCTCCCCGGGACTACCCCTGGAGAAGCCACATTTGGTGATCAGTATATTCTCAACAATCAGGAAAATAGTGGCAGAATCGTTACCTAATAACTCGCCAAAAACTGCCTCGGCTCTTAGTCTATTATGTCAGACTGATCCTTTTTAGGCGCTAAAATAGTATGCTAAAGGGCAATTCAATCGGATAATTCCTTCGAAAGTTATCGTGCTAAGAGTTTAAGATGACGCCAATCAAAGACAGACATCAAAGTAATATCCACTTTTTGCCAAGCAGTGAGTCCGAAAACGTCGAGATTAAATAATATCTGCGAAAGTAGTTTTTTTCATAAAACGAATGCCTTCTCATTGACATGATAATTTAAAAACTTAATTATTATTCATCATTCAAATTGATTGGACAGATTTTTCTAAGATCAAAATCTAAATTCACAGTGATTATGAACCTTCCAAATGTGATATTACAACTTTTAAAATCATAAAGCATTCAAAATTTAAATCTTAAGTTACTTTAAATTGTTTATAAATTAATCATTCTGAAGCTGTTGATCATTATTATTAATGATACAAATAATGATTAAAAATTCCAGAATTATGAATTTTTAAACGATTTAAATTAAAATAGAATAATTTAAATTTCAAAGGGTTTGAGTATAAAAGTAGCAATAATTTATACAATATTATTTTTATACATAATATGAAAAAATAAGAATAATGATGATTAACAATTTAAGAATTTTTAAAGAATTTAAATTAACTTAGAATAATTGAAATTTCAAAGGGTTTGAGTATAAAAGTAACAATTAATAATAAAATATTATTAATAATGAAATTAACAATTAATAATTTGTTAATAATACTATTCATGATATAAATAATTAATAACAGTTCCCAAATTTTAATTTTCAAACGATTTAAATTTACCTAGAATAATTGGAATTTAAACGGGTTTGAGTACAGAAGTGACAATTAATGATAATAGTTTCAATAATCAAACAAAAATTTTTAATAATTTGTGCAGGGGTTTTACCAAAATTACTTCTGTAACCAGTCACAGGGCGCTACCCCGATGAGACGTTGGAAAGCGGTAATGATTTTTACAAACATTACTTCTGTAATCAGTCACAGGGGTGTCTCGCAGCTCCCCCCCCCCCCCCCCCCCCCCCCCCCCCCCCCCGGCGATATAGTGGAAAGGGGTAGGGGTTCAACCAACATTATTTCTGTGACCAGTCACAGGAGTGTTTTCCGGCTTCCCCATGAGATGTTGAAGAAAAGGTGGAAAAACTTGAATTCTATGAATACATGTCCTCAACTGCTACCTCCCTGGAAATATGCTTTTTGAAAAAACCGGCAAAAAAATGGCCGTATCGGTAATTTTTTTCATCTGCACCGACAATTTTTTTATTTACCTGTATCGACAATATATACACTTTGTTCAGCGAATTTTCGGTACAAGTAGCCAGATTGTTTTGGTACGAATATAGCGGAATCGAAAAAAGGGTTATTTGTACCGCAGCTTCGGTATGTATAGCTGGATTTTTTGGTACTTGTAGACAGTTTCTTCATAATTACAGTTGCAAGTTTGCTTATTTGCTTTTAAATAAACTTTTATGTTAAACGTTCTACTTTTTGTAGAAAATTCATCTTTTTTGCTTGAAATTTCGACTATTTAATTGAAAATTAAACTATTCCACCTTTGTTTAAAACTTTATACTGCATTTCGGGTCAGTTAGAAATTCCTATTTTTTGATAAAAAATTAATCCACTTAGTCGAAAATTCATCTTCTGCAAATTTTACAATTTTGTTGAAAAATTACTTTTTTTGTCAAAGTTATTTTTATTTCTCAGAGTTTTTATATAAAAATTTAATTATTTCATTTTTCACTAAAACTTTACCCTGCAAATTATATTGGTTGAAAATTCGACTATTTGGTAAAAAATCAGTATATTTTGTTAAAATTATAAAAACAAATTTTTTTGGTTCAAAATTCAACTATCTTGTTTAAAAAATTAATCATTCTGGACTGAAAATTACCTTTTCTGTTAAAAGAGCATCTTTTCCGAATTGAGAATCCACTGTTTTCTAAAATAATAGACTTTTTAGGTAACAAAGCTTATTGTTGTAAATTCATCTTCCATGGTAGAATAGTCACTTTTCTTGTTTGAAAATGACCTTTTTTTGGGTGGGAAATATGTTTTGGTTGAAAATTCAACTAATGTGTTGAAGATGCAATATTTTGCGACTTGATATCCTGGGAACTAAGAGTTTTCGTATTGAATTCAATATGTTATCTACATTAATTTTATTTTAAAGAATTTACAAACTTAAATACCGTGTTTCGCCAACGGCTACGTTATTTTCGCGAGGGGGGGGGGGCGGAAACATTTGTGACGTAGTTTGTGGTTGGCCATCACTGAATAAAAACTCCTATTAAAACTTTTTAAGGTCGCTGTGGTGAAAGCAGAGTGTATTTATGTGAGAAAAAGACCAAATAGTGCATTCATTTATATAATTTATTTATGAAATTAACAAATATATTATTAGGACAAAGTTTTCTGATGAAAAATCACTATTATATAAATTTAAAGGCTTTTTATTCATAACAAAATGCAACGTTTTATTGCAATTTCTTTTTAATTGTGGAACCACCAACTTTTAAATTAATTTATAATAATTATTTGAAACATTTAATGAATAAGTTTTATGATTTACATGCGATTTAATTATTTTGGTTGATTTCGGACTTATTCCGATTGTTTATGTAAAAATAACAAATAAAGTTATAAACATTGCCATTTTCAATTTATTTGTTAACACAGAATTGCAATGAAATTAAACTTTAAAAATCGGCTCTCATAATTCGCTTTGGAATTTAATCAAGAGTATTTTTAGAAAAAATGAAAATCGATTAAAAATGGCCGTCTCTATGGCTATGCTGTTTTGGAATAAATAGTCATGTTTGGGCCGAGGGGCTATTCACTTCGAAGTCCGTTGAAGTCAATGTAACGTTATTTCAGCATTGTCGTGCGACTTCAACCGTACTTTCGTGACTTTGTTTGACTATAGTTCTTGAATTCGTTAGTTCTTGACTTCGATGAATTCAAGCGATGACTTTCGACTTCGTGCTGACTTCATGACTTGGTTTGACTCGGTGCGTACTGTGCACTGCATCGTCGTGACGCCCCTTTCGACTATGTGTATGCCAGTCAATCCCGATGCCTATTGAGTTAGCACAATAAATTTAGATAATTGCAAGAATGTCCTATTTTATTTTGCTTCTAATTATTTGTGTGAAAAATAATGTTTTCATTATTTTTTTGTATTAAAGATTAAATGTGTCGATAATTTTGGAATTAAATTAGCAACGCGATAATGTAAGTAATAACAATATCAAAGAGCTAAATGGTTGAGAATTGGCTGTTTTAAAACCGACAATTAGTTAAAATCAAAATTGCCCGCATTTTTTGTGTAAAATATTTTTAGGTTTCTTTATGTGAATGTCTTGTCATCTTGATATAATGTTAGTGTAACATAAAATATTAATTAATTTGAAAAGTGCGGAAATGTTTTTTTACAAACAAAAAAATAGGAGACGAAAAAATGTCAAATTACTGATAGCAGAACTTTGCATTTTTTCAAAACTTATTTTGCTAACTTGAGGCACATTTAATAAAATGTTATTCATTTCTTTGACACTTTAAAATCATGATTAAAAAATAAAATAGTCGTGTTCAACACGCATTGAGGTACGCAGAAAAAAAGTGTACATCCTCGAAACTTAATTGTCTAAATTTTCATGCCTTTTGTCGTAAGAAATAGAATTTCACGGATTTTTGAAGATTTTGTGGATATTCTCAATGGAAGAACAATAACAATTTTATATAACGGTCTCTTTTAACACATTTTTTTTAAATCCAGTAGAGTGAATGACGTCTGAAAAAACCTTGGATGCTAATGCACCCAAGTGGGGAATTTCAAACGAAGGCTTTTTCAGGCTCTTTACTTGCAGTGATTGCTACAGATATTAATCAGCAAACTGGGTCGGAGCAGTGTTGCAGAACAAGTGTGTTATTTAAATAAATAACAAGATAATTCTAGATCAATCTAAAAATTCTATAACCCCTTCCCGCCATTCTCCCTTTTTATGATAATGATAATAATAATATAAAAGATTAAACAGCTTTTAAAATCAACAGGTTCAATTTTAACGCTATTCAGTGTGAGAAATGAAATTTTATGGATATTCGGCTATTTCGTACCCACTGAGTACGACTTTAAAATAAATTCATATAGAACCATAATAATGTAAAACAACAGTCTTGTTTTACATGTATTCATATATCTAGGAAAAAGTTTGAGAGTAGGAAAAAAGTTTTCTGTGCATTTGTTGACCTAGAAAAAGCTTTTGACAAGGTAGATAGAAGTAAACTTTGGGAAATCCTGAAAGAGTATGGAGTCAATGGATGGATCCTACAAGCTATAAAAACAATATATACAGATAGCAAAGCGAGTGTAAGAGTGAATGGGAAACTGAATTGACTGTTTCGATATTATTCAAGGAGTTAGACAAGGATGCGTTATGTCTTCATGGTTATTTATATTATTTATGGACAAGTGTTTAAGAATGGCTCTCTTCGACGAAGAGGGTGTGGATCTCGAAACAATAAGGGTACGTGGGTTAGCGTTCGCAGATGATAAGGTTGTAATGGCAGAGTCTATCGAAGACCTACAACGAATGTTGAATAAACTAGATGCAAGCATGAAGAGCATGGGCCTCAAAATTAACGCAAATAAAACAAAAACTATGGCGTTTGAAAGAAAGAGTGAGAAAATACTATGCAATATTTTATTAAATGATGAGAGAATTGAACAAGTTGATAAGTTCGTATACCTTGGTTGCTTATTTACTAGGGACGGGAAGATAGATGAGGAATT
>NC_046665.1:18188756-18200551 GCF_010883055.1 Belonocnema kinseyi | reverse complement strand
GAGAGGCTAGTAGACACATGGGAAAGAAATCGGTTAAGATGGTTCGGACATGTTGAGAGAATGCCAAATGAACGACTGACGAAACAAGTGTATCAAGGTAAAATAAATGGCAGCGTGCCCAGAGGCAGACCGCGGAAAGAATGGTTAGAATTTGTGAATGACACCCTAGTTAGAAGAGACATAAGAAGTCACAGAAACACGAGAGCGTGCATGAAAAAATGCATGGATATAAAAGAAGCTAGAGAAGTATGCCAGGAGAGGAAATATGGCGGCAAATAGTTAATAAAAAGAGGGACAGTAGAGTAAATGACGCCTGAAACAAAGAGCTTGGCTACTAATGGACCCAAGTGGGGAACCTTACATAACGACTTCGTGAGGTTCTTTACTTGGGGTGATTGCTAGAGAGATTGATCAGCAACCTGGGTCGGAGCAGTGTTGCGGAACGAACGTGTTATTTACTTAAATAGCACGAGAATTCTGGATCAATCTGAAAAATCTCTATCCCTTCCACACACTATTCCTTTCCCCTAACGAGTGAGTCACGCCTACCCCGAAAGGAAAATGGCTTAATGGTGTAATAGGAAGTAATGTACAGCATTAAAAAGGTACATTTTTAGATTCTCATTTATAAGAGTGCAGTGTAATCGTCCAAATTTTTTCATGTCTCATTTTTAACGGATCTTTACGTTTCAGTATACACAGAGACAGGAAATCATAAAATATTTATTTTCCATCGGAAATGAGTTATACATAACCTAAAAGTGTATAATTAGTAAGGTTATTGGCTATCAAGGCTTTTTCAATCAAAAGTACTGAGTACTTCTATTTAGTCGAGAGAAAATGGAAGACATCTAAAACATAACCAGAAAATGCATTACTTGTGAATTTTGTTCCTAACGTAGACTTTTTTAATTATAAAATATCCATTTCCACACGAAAATAAACGACATAAACTAAAAAACATTACTAGTGAATTTCTATGGCTATTTGATTTTTTCCGTAAAAAAAAAATAACTATTTAATTGAGAGGAAACGGACAATCTAGAAGATATTAACTAAAACTGCACTATTTGTCAGTCTTATTACCAACTTACCCCATTTTCGACATAAGATATTGGTTTCCTTCCCACCAAAAAAGTAAGAAATAACCTTAAAGTATATTTTTGAACTTTTCTAATTCAGTCTTTTCGTGAAAATAGAGAAATAACCTACAATTGCATAAATTGTAAATTATCTTTACTGTTCAATGTTTTTCTAACAAAAAAGTACCGTTTAGTTGAGAAAAAATGGAAGACCTCCAATACATAATCTAAAGATGCATTATTTTTAAATTGTATTCTTAACAACGCCTTTTCCCACAATAAAATATTCATTTCCCAACGAAAATAAGCGAGGTAACCAAAAAATACATTATTAGTGAAATTTATTGGCTACTTAATATTTTTTTTTAGAAATAACCATTAATAAGTATTAATAATAAGTCATTAAATATTGTTTATATTGTAGAATTCTATATTTTATTTCTCACTTGGTTTTTTCTTTCAAAAAATACTCGTGATAGATAGCCCACAAAAGAGGAGTCTAACATAAAATTGTTTCAGGGAAAAATATCAATATTGTTTACTTTAATTATTATTAATTTTTTAATTGTCCAGAATTGTGTTTTCTGTGTCTTTACTGTATTTACTTTCCATGCTACTCCATCTGTTGATCCAAGCCATTTGATCTAGTTCTTCTCATAGACGTTCATCACTTTTTTCATGACGCATGCTTTTCTCTTATATCATAACTAGTAGTCTTGCGCGCGCCACGGCGCGTGCCTATTTATCTTTTTATGGAAAAGAATAAATGACAAGCCTATATTTTCTATGTTATACATATTTAATGAATGTTACAAATTATTAGTATAAAATAATACAAGACATCAAGGAATGAGTTCTGTATCTGAAACTGTAATTAATCTTTTATAACAGGATTTCAACGTATTCTTTATTTTTAGGTAGAAAATGAACTATTTTATTCTAGATGAGCTTTTTTTTATTAGAGATTAATTTACATCTAATATTGATGAATGGCATTTACTACGATTTTGTAGCTCACGTCGATGATAATCATATTCTTTAAATAATGAACTTTGCATTTTTACACCACAATTTTGATAAATAAATTTAGTAAAATTTTTGAACGCGCATTGTAATAATCAACAATGACGTTATATGTTGAAAAACACATGTAATAAGCTTGTTGCCACTTAGTAAACTCTTCCCTGAAAATCTCGGTTAAGTCTCCCCAACATTAGTTCATGCATTCAATGTCATAAAATTGTTAGTAATAACTGTTTTATTATTCCGTTTTATACCAAATCATTACACTACTTTGTAACTATTTGAAAAATTTGAAAAATTATCATGTGGGGTGAAGGTGTTGTAAAAAATTTGGTTGATGGTGGTAAATGGAGGGTCAAGGTGTTATAACTGTTTTACAGAAAAATAGTCTTGTGACTTAAAAGTTTAAGAAGTGGGACAAATCTTTTTATTTCCTAACTGGCAATTGTTTATTTGTTTAAAGTTCGACTTTCTAGTTGAAAAATTCATAATTTTAGTTAAAAATTCATCTCTTTGGTTAAACAATTTTTTTAAATACTTTTTTCGGAAATAAATTAATTTTCTGTGTAAAAAAGTAACTTTGCTACTTTTGGTTTAAGTGCATGTGACACAGCTAAATACCTATATTACCGACCTTACTTTTTCAGTTCACTGAATGCTTTTTTGAACCTAAGAACTTTTTTGTGAATAAAATATCGAGCTGAAACTTTGGAAAATGTATTAGAGTACAATAAAGTACGTTTAAGTACTGCATTTTCGTAAGAAATTCACTAAAAATTATTTCATCTTTTTTCTGAACCTCGACATTTTTTGAACGTTCGAACTTTTTTATACGTAAAATATCGGTCTCAAACTTTGAAAAATGCAAGCGCCGAAAGAAAACTACGTTTAAGTACCAAGCTTAATAATAAAAGATGTAAAAAAAAATTTTCAACTATCAATTCCATCGGCATCAGTCGGTAACGTTGTACACGAAAATACGAACCCTCTAGAGCCTCGTCTAGTGGCCGCCAGGGTTTTGTATTTTCGTGTACAACGTTACCGGCTGATGCCGATGGAATTGATAGTTGAAATTTTTTTTTACATTTTTTATCATTAAGATTTGTACTTAAACGTAGTTTTCTTTCGACTCTTGCATTTCTCAAAGTTCGAGACCGATATTTTATGTCTAAAAAAAGTTCGAAAGTTCAAAAAATGTCGAGGTTCAGAAAAAAGATAAAATAATTTTTAGTGAATTTCCTACGAAAATGCAGTACCTAAACGTACTTTATTGTACTCTAATACATATTCCAAAGTTTCAGCTTGATATTTTATTTACAAAAAATGTTCTTAGGTTCAAAAAAACATGCAGTGAACTGATAAAGTGAGGTCGGTAATATAGGTATTTACCTGTGTCACATGCACTCAAATTCGAATTTCTTATAGAAAATTAATCTTTCTGATTGAAAATTCGTTTCCTTATTTTACAAAGCATCTCTTGGCAGCATCTGCATTCGTTGAAATATCAAATATTACATTTTCTATCTAAAATTCATATTTGCAGGTTAAAAAGTCAACTACTTTGTTGAAAATTTACATGCTGGTTCGAAAATTCAATTCTGGTTAAAAATTTTAATATTTTGTTGAAAATCTTTTCTTTTTGTTTTAAGATATCCACCACTACGTATCATTGAGAATTCTTTTTTTAAAGCAATTCTTTTTGGTTAAAGATTAATCTTTTTTGTATGAAAATTTGGCCATTCAGTCCAAAATTTATATTTGTAGGTTGAAAATTTAACTATTTGATTAAAAGTTAAACTATTCGGTGTCAAATGCAAATCTTTCATTGAAAAGCCAAATTTTTAACAAAACCGTTTACACTGAAAATGAAAAAGTTTAATTTTCAGTTTTAAAAAATTAATGAATTTGCAAAAAATAGTTACTTTTTCATCCAAAAATATAACATTTTAACAAAATGGTTAAACTTTTAAATAAGCAGATAAATTTTCAACCAAAAACTAAAAAATATGATTATTCTAAAACAACAACAGCTAAATTGAATAAAAAAATTCATTTCAAGAAAATTTTTAACCAGAGATACATTTTTAACTAAAATAATGAATCTTCCAGAAAAAAAATTAATTTGTAAAAGGTCGTTCAACCTTAAAACAATTAGAGAAATGTTCAACAAAAAAGATTAATTCTCAACCAAAGAAAGAAAGAATTTTCAACTAAAATGATGAATCTTCAACCCAAAAAAAATCCATTTTTACTTATTTAGTTTAATATTTAACCAAGTAGTTGAATGCAAACAAAAAATACAAATTTTAAACAAAATAACTGACTACTCAACAAAAGAGCTTTAACAAAATATAATTCACAACTACCAAATTACAGTTGCAGATGTATATATGCATATATTATCGAGCGTAAAGCTTTAGAACGAACAAAGAAAAAAGAAAAATATCTACAAAATAGTTGACTTTTCCACCCAAAAAAGCAAGTTTTAAAAAGCAGTTGAATTTTCAACTTAAAGGGATACATTTTCATTGTGTTCATGTTCAGTAAGAAAATATTTTCTACCCAAAGAGATGGGTTTTAAACCAAGAAACAATTTTAGTCAAGACATAAAAAATGCATCTAAATTGTTGAACATTTTCAACAAATTTTTTTTAAAAAACTGTTCCCTTATAGTTTAAAAATCAAGTAATTGGTTCAAAATTCGTCTTTTTTGTACAACATGAATCTTATTGGTTACAAATTAATTTTTTGAACATAGAACTTTTTTATGACGAAAAAATCGGTTGCTTAAAACTTAATCTAAATACAATAAAATTTCCTTTCTGATCGATTCAAAGACTTGAATTGTAGATTCTGCCTAATGGTAAATGGATTCGGTCTCCTTTGAAATAATTTTTATAACACTTTTTTTTGTTGAAAATTAATTTTTTTACCAGAAAATTAAACTATGGCATTTTTGGTGAAAAAGTAATTTTTTAAATTAAAGTTTAATCTTTTTAGTTAAAAATCTAACTAATTGTTTAAAAATTTGTGGATTTTGTTGAAAATTTGTCTTTTTTAGTATAAAATTAATCTTCTTGTTTGAAAATTCTTCTTGCTAATTTAGGATTCAACCATTTTTCTGACAATTCTTTTTTTCAACTTTAATTTATTGAAGTGAAAATTTAACTTTCCATTTTCGGTTAAAAACGTATTGATATTTTTATTTTTTGAATTGCACTTCTTTAAGTTTAAAATTATTTTTTTAACTAAAAACTGAACTATTTAATTTTTCGTTGAACACCAAGTTCATAATTGAGGCTTCATCTGTTTCGGTTCAAAACGAACCTTTTTGATTGGCAATTCAACTATTTTCTTCAAATTTCTTTTTTTTTATTAATTTCTATAATGATAAAATCTACTTATATTACTTTTGGTTGAAAAATGTTTGTTTTTTAGATAAAAATAATATATTTATTTGAAACTTTCTAGATTTCGTAGAAAATTCGTAGTTTTTTGTGGAAACGTAATATTATTGCTTGGAAATGAATATTTTTCATTAAGGATTGAGTTATTTAAAAAAAATTCATTTTCAGTTTGTCAAGAACAAGTTTCTTTAAAAGAAATTTCGATTCTACTATTTTTGGTTGAAAATTGATATTTTAAATTGAAAAGTGACCTTTTGTACTTAATAATTAAATTTTTTTAATTTTTATGTTTTGGTAGAAAATTAATCCTTTTGGTTTAAAATCGATCTTTTTTCGATAAAGATTGAACTATTTGGAAATAAATTTATCTGTTTTGATACAGTATTTAGAAATTCAGAATTTTGTTGAAAATTCGTTATTTTTGGTAGAAAAATAAACTTCTTAATTAAAATTTCATCTTTGTTTCGAGGATTCTATTATTACATGAAAAATTCGTTTTTTGGTGAAAAACTAATTTCTTTAAGAGAAAAGTGGATTATACTATTTTTGATAGAAAAATTATATTAAAAAAGAATTAATCTTTTTTTTTGTTAAAAATATATATATATTTTTTTAAACCGTCTTTTTAAATAGGGAAATTAATCTTCGCGGTTGAAAATTCATCTTCTTCATTGAGGGTTCAATTATTATTTTTTTGAAAATTCCTTCATAGTAAGTCAAAAATTAATTTATGTAAAATAAAATTGGATTATATCATTTTTGGTAGAGAATTGATATTTGAAATTAAAAATTGATCTTTTTTAGTTGAAAATTCAACCCTTTGGTTTGAAAATGCACATATTTCGATGAAAATTCGTTATTGCGGTAGGAAATTAGTCTTCTCGTTTGAAAATTCATCTTTGTGATTAAGAAAAAAACTATTAAGTTGCACATTCCGTTTTTTTTTGTTAAAAATTAAATCCTTTAACTAAAAATTTATCTCTCCCACTTTCGGTAAAAAATTGAAATTTTGAATTACAATTTAATATTTTTGTGTTGAAAAATCAATTACTGGTTTCAAACATGGTCTTTTTTATATAAAATTAATCTTCTGGGTTGAAAATTCATCTGTTTGTTTGAAACTTCAACTATGTATTAATGTCTTTAAGGAAAATTTTCATTATACCTTTGCTGGTTAAAAATTAATCATCTTTTGTAGAGAATTAATTTTATGGGTAAAAAATTAATCTTTTTTATATTATTTTTAACATAGATGTCCAAATTCGACTTTTTATCGTCTTATACGAGAACAAAGCGTCTTGCATAATTGACTATAAAATAATTTTAATCGCTGAGAGATTCTGCTAAATAATGTATAGAACCTGCTTGATTTTAAGTGAATTCTATCTCATTCTAAATATTTTTTATAATATTGTTCTTGGATTGAAAATTAATTTAATTAAAAACAATTTACATCTGTATAAGGTTTCTTACAATTTATAATAATAAATTTCGTACTAACAGATCATCTGAAAAATAACTAAAAAGGAATAAATTAATAAAAAATTTAATGTAACATATACGTCACTGAAAAAATCATTTTTAAACAACTTTTTCAATTGAAAATGGTTTCCTTAAATAAAAAATTGATGACAAAACTTTTTCGATTACATTGGTATTTTTTTCTCATCAATTGCTATTCTTGAAAATAAAATAATGATTTAAGATTACTGCAAGATTTATCAATAGTTCTTAATAAGATTAAACAAAATTGAAATTTAAAAATAAGTAATTTGCATTTTTTATTAGTTCACAACTAAGATATTAATCAAAAAATACTGCTTCCAACTGTAAAATTGCGTATTTACAAGATACTGTGTACTTTTCATGGATTTAATAAAATTCTCTGATATAGGCCACCATTGTATCTACTGTTTGGTATCAAATTCATCTGTTTTAGTTAAAATTTGAAATAATCTGTAAAAAATTTCATTTTTTTTATTGAATATTATATTTTAACAACTAAAAACTGCATTATTCTATTTTTGCTCAAAATTTAATGTTTTTTATTGAACCTTGATCTTTTTTAGTTGAAAATTGAATTATTTGTTTGAAAATTTATATATTTTGTTGAAAATTTGTGTTTTTTGTTAGAAATATAAAACTACTTCAAAATTAATTAATTAAAATTAATTAATTAAAATTAATTTATGTAAGATAAAATTGAATTATATCATTTTTGGTAGAGGATTGATATTTGAAGTTAAAAATTGATCTTTTGTGGTTGAAAATTTAACCCTTTGGTTTGAAAATGCACACATTTAGATGAAAATTCATTATTTTGGTAGCAAATTAGTCCTCTCGTTTGAAAATTCATCTTTGTGATTGAGAACAAAACTATTAAGTTGCACATTCCTTTTTTTTGTTAAAAATTAAATTCTCTAACTGAAAATTTAACTATCTCGCTTTTGGTGGAACACTGAAATTTGGAATTAAAAATGGATATTTTTGGGTTGAAAATTCAATTATTTGTTTCAAACATCGTCTTTTTTATATAAAATTAATCTTCTTGGTTGAAAATACATCTGTTTGCTTGAAAGTTCAACTATATATGTATTATCAAATGCATCTATTTTAGTAAAATTTAAATTAATTTGTTGAAATTTAATTGTTTGTTGTTAAATATTAATTCGTTTAACTAAAAAGGAATTATCCTATTTCTGGTTTTATATATTTATATTTTTAATTAAAAACTTATCTTTTTTAGTTGAAAACTCCACTATTTGTTTGAAAACTGATCTTTTTGATAAGGGTTCAACTATTTTGTTAAAAATTGATTAAAAATTTAACTGCACAATTTCAGGATGAAAAATTATATTTTTAATTAAAAATTAATTTTTTCATTTGAAGATTCGTTTTTCTGGTAGAAAATTAATTTTCCTTGTTAACATATTATCTTGTTTATTTAGGATTGAACGAATTAATGTTATGGGTAAAAAATTAATCTGTTTTTTAATATTCTTAGCATAGATGTCCAAATTCGATTATTTTATCTTACATTGGAAAAAATGTCTTGCATAATTTACTATAAAACAATTTTAATCGCTCAGAGATTCTGCTAAATAATGTGTAGGACCTGCCTGATTTTAAGTGAATTCTATTTTATTTTAAATACTTTTGATAATATTGTTCTTGGATTGAAAATTAATTCAGTTGAAAATTCTTTTATTTTTTTAAAACAGCTTTTTTAAATAGAAAATTCATTTTTCTGTTTGAAATACCATCTTTTTTTTTTAAACTTTTACTATTTGGTGTCAAGTTCATCTTTTTAAATTAAAATTTGAAATAATCTGTAAAAAATTGCATTTTTTTGATCGAATATAAACTTTTATAAACTACAAACTCAATTATTCTATTTTTGTTTAAAATTTGATATTTTTTTGTTGAAACTTCATCTTTTTAGTTAAAAATTATTTTATGGGTGAAAAATTTATCTGTTTTTTATTATTTTTAACATAGATGCCCAAATTCGATTTTTTGTCTCAGATCGGAAAAAAACGTCGTGCATAATTTACTATAAAAGAATTTTAATCGCTCAGAGATTCTGCTAAATAATGTGTAGAACCTGTCTGGTTGTAAGTAAATTCTATTTTATTTTAAATTCTTTTTATAATATTGTTCTTGCATTGAAAATTAATTTAGTTTATAATTCAATTATTTGTTTAAAAAAATGTATTTTAATTAAAAATTAATCGTTAAGATTAAAAATTCATCTTTTTTGTCAAAATTTTTACTATTTGGTGTCAAGATCATCTGTTTTAATTAAAATTTTTAATAACCTGTAGAAAATTTCATTTTTTGGATTGAATATTAACTTTTATAAACTAAATCTGAATTATTCTATTTTTGTTTAAAATATGATATTTTTAATTGAATCTTCATCTTTTTTGTTAAAAATTATTTCATGGTTAAAGAATTAATCTGTTTTTTATTATTCTTAACATAGATGTCCAAATTCCATTTTTTTGTCTTATATCAGAAAAAACGTCTTGCATAATTTACTATAAAAAAATGGTAATCGCTAAAAGATTCTGCTATATAATGTGTAGAACCTGCCTGAATTTAAGTGAATTCTATCTTATTTTGAATACTTTATATATTATTGTACTTGGATTGAAAATTAATTGAGTTGAAAATTCTATTATTTGTTAAAAAAGATTTTTTAAAATAGAAAATTAATCTTTGTGACTGAAATTTCATCTTTTTTGTTAAAACTTTTACTATTTGCTGTCAAATTCTCCTGTTTTGGTTGAAATTTTAAATAACCTTTAGAAAATTTGGTTTTTTTATTGAATATTAAGTTTTATATACTAAAAACTGAATTATTATATTTTTGATTAATATTTGATATTTTTATTGAAACTTGATTTTTTTTAGTTAAAAACGGAATTATTTGTTTGAAAATTCCCGTATTTTGTTGAAAATTTGTGTTTTTTGTTAGAAATATAAATATGAAGACCCGATACATCCACATTTTGTTGTGAAGGTCAAGTGCAAGGAGTTTAATGGTACTTTTCTGATATTGAGTAAAGTTAGTGTAACATTGGTGTATTTTTGGTTATAAGTTAATGTTTTAGTTATTATTTGCATTCAATATAAACATTAAGTATTATTCCTGCGATGCATGGAATTTATTATAAAATTTCATTGCTGATAAAAAATGTGGTAGAAACTTATTGAGATTTTGAGGTTAATATTACATTTAGCAATTCAAGAGCGAACTGCTCGCAGTAAACAAATTTGTCAAAAAGGCGTAAGATGAAAACATAAAAAGCTATTTTTTATTTTAATCCTGATTAAAATAGTTTCTGTTTTTTCACCAAACATTTTATAAATTTGAATAAAATCTTTGTGTAATTTGTAAGATACAATTCAGTAAAAGGTTAACTTTCTTAAAGTTTTTGTAGTACATTTTCGTAATCTTATAAGCAAAAAATAATATTTGATAGATTTTTGTAGATATACGGAACATTTACATTAAAGTGGCCAAAATTATCTAATTCTGCGACCAGCAGTTCGCTTTTGTATTCTAAAATTAATTCTTAACCTCAAAATTTGTTATCGCATTTTCCAACAGCAATGACTTTAATAACAAATTCCATGCTTCATAGAAATATTACTTAATGTTAATGTTCATATTAATAAAAAATAAGAGATTAAACATTAATTTATAATTAAAAATATACTAACTCTGCCGATAGAAATCTCAGAGTATATGCTAAAGATTCTCAAGGCTCTGAAAAATTCTCCGCAGGCACTCAGGTAGATATATTTAATGGTCCAGATAGCTCGTTCAAATGCTTTGAAGGCTTTAAAATGTTCTTTTCGAACTTGAAATAAAAATACGATCATAAATAACAAGCAGAAAGGCTTTAATTGAAATAAGAATTCGATCATAACTAAAAAGCAGATGCCCTGTATTGCGATTGCATTGGAACGGGTGGAAAGGTGGTGGTAAATGAGAAGCGTTGATTGGTATTATCGACCTCGAAATTTGATTCGATTATTATTCCCAACAGTGATCCAAAAATACTTGCGCATGCTTGAACTGTGCATCGCTCTTTGGCTCTAGTTCGCTTGCGTATTTAAAAATCAAGTACAGACGCGCACCGTAGCCATTGAACGTCACTCAAATCCAAGCAAGCGCAGATCAAGCTAGCTCCGTTGGGATCATTTGACATCAAGAAAACGCGTGTAACGTTCCATTACTGTCTAACTCACGGTGACTCACGAGTGTCTCTTTCGCACGCTTGTAGCTATCAAAGAACGAGCAATCGTGACAATTTTTTCAATATTTCCCAACTCTGTCTAATCCATTCATAACTCGTGTCTCACGCATATAGCAATGAAAATCGAGTAGTGTGAAAATCGAAATCGACAATATCGTTTAGAGATTTCATTTTAAGGATATACGCCAAAGATATTATAAACGTAGGTGCGGTGCGGGCTTAGTTGCCCGCCATAAATGCAGACGGCGCGTCCGGCGAAAAAAGTCACTCCCCCTCTACCCACCGCTCCCCGTAGAAAGCACCCATCGATATAGTTTGCCAAGAGCCACTTGGAGCGCTGTAAGCAGCTCTCGGTACACCGATGGCAAACTTAGCTTGGAAAAAAACCATTGAAATTAAAATTAAATTGCCAATTAATGCGTTTTTACATTTCATAACAGACGTAAAATATCCACGCTTTGTAAAACATGGTTATTTTAATAGATACCAGAGAGAAAATTAAATGTATAATTTAT
>NC_046665.1:18185425-18188656 GCF_010883055.1 Belonocnema kinseyi | reverse complement strand
ATCTTAAAGGTTCATCCGCAAATAGTTAGGTGCATAGAGAGATTGATGCCGCTTTGGAAAACCAGATTTACTATCTCATCTGGAAAAAATCGTGTGACAACTGACAAGGTCACGTTTCAGAGAGGTTTCTTTCAGGGCGACACCATGAGCCCACTCCTCTTTTACCTTATATTATTGCCACGATCTCTAGCAATGCGCCATTCCGACGGGTACTTATGCGGCAAACCTGCAGATCGAAAGTACAAGGTCACTCATGTATTTTACATGGTCGATCTTAAGAACTATGCTAAAAACAGAGAGCAACTGCATCTAGCTCTGGGGATTGTCGAACGATATACTAAGGAAATTGGAATGGAATTTGGGTTAGACAAATGCGCCAAGGTTTATTTGAAGCGAGGATAACGTAATGGCATTCCTGAAGATCCTGAGCTCGTTTATAGAAGCGCCAAACGAAACTTTTGCGCTGGAGAGACTTATACATACCTGGGCGTGCCGTCGTCTCATCCGACAGATTTGGTCTTTCGAACTGTCGGCGAGGAAAAAAAGTATCTGCAACGAACATGCTTGCCGTCCCGGTACTACTCTATTCATTTGGAGTAGTTCCATGGACGAAGAACGAGCTCAGATCTCTTGATATCGGGACAAGAAAGGTTATGCACATGAACAAAAGCATGCATCTTAAGTCTTCTGTTCCGCGACTGTACACTCACGGAATATTGAGTCTTGAATGTGTTCATAACAGGATTATTCTGGGTACAGCACATAGATTTGCAAATGGAAGAGACCCTCTTCTTAAAATGGTCAGGAATCACGAAGAAGTGGGCAAAGGAGCATTTCTGTTTAAAGCAGCGGAGGAGGCTGCTGAAGCACTCGGACTTGACTTTAGTATTAGGGGTGAGCAAAATGCATCAAATCTTATCTATCTCAAATACTCACTCCTGAAAGCCCGGATTAAGAAAGGACAAGAGAAAAACTTTCGTGAACAGCTCCTCGATAAGAGGATGCACGGTATCTTCCACAGAAATGTGAAGGATCAGTCAATGTCTTTTGGGCTATCGTTTGCTTTCCTTAAATCGCCCGGATTAAAGTCTGGTACAAAGGATTTCATTTTTGCATGCCAAGACGGTGTCATTTCCACCTTAACATACCGTCGCCACATTTTGAGCCAAGACATTCCTGATGATAACTGCAGGGCGTGCCATGCACATCACGAGCATTTAGCTCACATGTTACTCATACATGTTACTCATAAAGAAGAACTACACTTTTAATATTTAATCATTAAAATAGAATTGATTATTGATCAATTTATCTCTTGGTACATTTCAGTAAAAAATGTTGTTTTTTCTACCAAAATACTCGAAAAATAATGCAAAATTTGCAGTTTTGTTTATTAAATGTCGATTGATATACTTTTTTATATGGAGGGCTTCTCTCGAAAACCAATTACATTTGAAACTACACTTTTAATATTTAATAAATAAAATGGAAGTGATTATTGATCAATTTCTCTTGGTAGATTTCTATAAAAAAAAATTTTTCTATTAAAACAATCGAAAAATAATGCAAAATTTTCAATTTTGTTTATTAAATGTTGATTGATATACTTTTTATATGGCGGGCTTCTCTCGAAATAAAATTATATTTGAAACTACACTTTTAATATTTAATAATTAAAATGGAAGTGGATCAATTTATCGCTTGGTAGATTTCGGTAAAAAATGTTTTTTTTTCTACTAAACCGTTCAGAAAATAATGAATAATTTGCACTTTTGTTTATTAAATGTTGATTGATATATTTTTATATAGTGGGCTTCTCTCGAAATCCAATTATATTTGAAACTACACTTTTAATATTCAATAAATAAAATGAAAGTGATTATTGATCAGTTTATCTCTTAGTAGATTTCGGTAAAAAAATGTTTTTTTTTCTACTAAACTGTTCGGAAAATAATGAAAAATTTGCACTTTTGTTTATTAAATGTTGATTGATATACTTTTTTACTTGGCTGGCTTCTCTCGAAATAAAATTATATTTGAAACTACACTTTTAATGTTCAATAAATAAAATGGAAGTGATTATTGGATCAATTTATCTCTTGGTAGATTTCCATAAAAAAAAGTTTTTCTATTAAAACACTTGAAAAACAATGCAAAATTTTTACTTTTCTTAATTAACAATATTTAAAAATTCGGTAGTTTAATGCTGACACACATAAATTCCCGAATTTGAATTTAAATTCTAAATCGGAACAATTTCGAAATTGTTAAATAATGTATTAAAAAATAACAGAATATACTTTTCTTCAATAAACATATTTTTTACTTTCATTTTTTAATGTTCGCAATTTTCTTTTGGGGATTATCTATTTTCAAGTATTTCCCAATTCGGTAAAATAATAGTCTGGAATTTTCTAATTACTAAATTTTCTATTTGGAATATTTTATTTTCGGGAATTTTCAGTCATCCTCGTCGAGGGCTATTCACTCTGAAGTCGAACGTTTCGAACGTAAGAATTTTGTGTGAAGTCTTAATGAAATAAGGTAATGCTATGAAAAGCATGAAATCGTAACGTTGAAGTCTTTGTAGCTATGACTAAGTCAGAAAAACTATGTCAGAAGTCGTAAAGATAAGAGAGGATTCGTCATATAACGCAGTGAGTCAGCAAATACGAACGTTGCGTCATACGAAATCAGTAACGAGTCAGTACGAAGTCAGAGTGAAGTCGGACGAAGTCGACACTTCCGCATGCGGTAATTCCAAACAGCAGGGAGTTGTGCCCTTGACTCGATTCTCCGGGCGCGTATACAAAGATATTATAAACGTAGATGCGGTACGGGGCGTCAGAGTGGGGAATTATATATATAGGACATCACATTTTCTGTCCTATCGAGGTGCTGCTCTCACCGTACTACGAAATCGAATTCTGGTTTTCTCATTTTTCGTCAAATATGACGGTAAAGCAGTAGAAAGATGTTTTGAGGTTAGAAAGGTTGACATGTATCGCTACATATAAACACGGAACTACGGAATAAATAATAAATTGATAATGAGTAGCGAAATTTCTATATGCACAAAATTAGTGCTGATCTAAATCCTGCAAAATTTGCTTGGGAAATGTTATTAGACTCGATTTTAATTAAGGGAGAATTTTTTTTCCCTTGAGGCACACGTGTTATTACATTAATTTTTTAATGCAATTTTTATAGAATTATTTTGATTTTAAATTA
>NC_046665.1:18183977-18185325 GCF_010883055.1 Belonocnema kinseyi | reverse complement strand
GTCAAGGATGTTCAGAAATCATGAATTAAAATTCACCTATAAAGCACCAAGGTTCAAAATGTCATTCTTTGACTATCGCAAATTTTTTTACAATTATAAAATTTCATATAAATAAAAAGTTAAACTTCACGTACCAAAAAAATATGGAAGGAAAGAAGATAAACAAGGCAACCTCGCAATCCCTTTAATGCATGCTTGTTTTCTTTATTTTGCCCTTGGTTATAACAGATTTATAAGATTGCCGGAGAAATGAGTGCGAGATCGAATGTCGCGCTCGAAAAACAAAACACTCGCATCCTTTTAATTCACACGTGTCAGATTATGCAGTAGCCATTTAAAGGTTTTATGCAAATCTTTAATTGGATATTTGAGCAATTATTTTGTTTAAAAAAAGTGTTAAGTGACTAAAAATGCCATTACGCAATTGCTGTGCACACGTGGGATGTGCAAACAAAAGAGGTGATGATGTGATTCTCTTCTGCTTCCCGCAGAAAAGCAACCCGAGATATGAGGTTTGGTGTGACAATGCCGGTAAGAACTGATACATTCTTATTCTTTTTGTTCGATTTTTAATGTAAAAGGTCTATTTTTTAAATGTATATTTTAGCATATTTTCAAATATTCTCTAGAAATCAATTTTTCAAAATAAAAATAATTTTTAATTTGTCCAAGTATCTTAAGAATTTTTTTTATTACTATCCCCAATTTGTATCGAAAAAATCCGGATATTTGTACTAAAAAGTTGGTACAATTAGCCTCGGCCTATCTTTAAAGCTTTTAAAACCATTAAGAAAACTTCGAAATTATATTTCAAAATTATAAAAAAATCTAAATATTCTTTTTAATTTTTTGAAATCATCTGAAATTATTTTTGATTTTTTTTAACAAGAACTTTTAATCATCTTTTCCAATGATTTCCATTTTTCCCAAATTTGTTGTAACATCTTGCTCAAAAATATTCTTAAAATCTTCTAGATTTTTAAAAATTTTGTAAAACTTTTAAAAGATTTGCAATATTTGTAAACATCATGAAACTATGTAATTTTTAAAAATAAAAAGTCAACAAATAATTTAAAAATAGCAAAAAATCTAAATTTCCTTTTAATTTTTTTTGAAATCTTCATATTATTTTCGAACTTTTTAAAAAAATTCTAAATATCTTTTAAAATGATTCCCATATTTCCTCAAAGCGTTGTTTAATTCTGCAAACAAAATTACCTCAAATTCTTGCAGATGTTTTTGCTAAGATTTTATATATTTTATTAGACGTTTTGAAATATTAGTGGAACGACAGAAAAATTATGAAAAGCAAAATTAACGATGAAGAAAATTTCCGAAATTATAAAAT
>NC_046665.1:18182862-18183877 GCF_010883055.1 Belonocnema kinseyi | reverse complement strand
GGTAATATTCTTTTTATGAAAAGAAGTCGATAAGGTAAATTGTTCGAATTTCCAATTATTATGAATACACGTACATGGTATTTTTATATCTTGAAAAAAATTGTCTCAGAACTTTTGAAAATTCTTTAACTTTTTGAATTTTCACCCAAAATAGCCAATGAACTTGATTTTTAGTTTCTGACACTTAAAAAGTATACCAAAGGCCAATATAATAGATGATTTTTTAAAAAGTTATTATACTCGCAAACAAACATGCATACAGACAGGCTGAAACACTCGTAAAAACCTGTTTTTCGTGTCCAGACGTAAAATTTTACACAAATGTAATACCTATTTTGATGAGAATGTAAAAAATATCTGTACTCTGATTACTGCCGTGATTTGAAATATTAAAGATTTGGAATTTCAAATTATTTAATTTTCAAGATTTATATTTTAAAGGTATAATATGAAAATTTTTTTGAATAGTTCAATTTTGAAGACTTGCAATGGAAAATTCTTGAATTTTAACGATCTGCAATTTAAAACTCTTTAATTTAGAATATTTACAACCAGAAACTGTTGAATTTTGAAAGATGTATAAATAAAACTAATCCAAAATAAATAACAATAAAATTAATTGATAAATTTAAATTAAGTACTTTAAATGTAACAAATTTTTAATTGAAATTAATTAAATAACAAAATAAAAATTCATGTAAATTGTCATGATTTTGAAGATTAGAAGTCAAGAATTCTCAATTATAAATCTTCCTAATTCATGAAATTTAACACGCATATCATGAAAATTAATGAATTTTCAAATTTAAAACATACAACTTTTGCAATTTTTATTTATAAATTTTTTAATTTAGATTTAAATCTTGAAGTTATAATTAAAAATTCGTGAATTTTCAAGATATAGATTTCCAAATATTCCATTGTTTAGACTTTTATTTCAAAGTATTGGGTTAAAAATTTTAATTAATTTGGGGCCCAAAAAAGTCACATTTGAGAAATTTCAACGGGCATGTTC
>NC_046665.1:18180951-18182762 GCF_010883055.1 Belonocnema kinseyi | reverse complement strand
TATGATCAGCCGTTGATTTTGTTTTACGGTTCGCATCGGCCAAAGCTCTCGCTGCATTATACACACAATAATTGATAGCCCAGAGGTCGGATTCACCGGAAATATGTAGGGATGCGTAGTAAAAATTTATAAACCAGCATACTGCGCCGTACACTGTGTTTGTACATTATGCCGCACAATAGAGTTCTGCAGGCGCATTGATGCGCAAGAAAGTCATTAGTTAGTAAGGCTGTGCAATAGACGAATAGGATACTTATGACTGTGCAGTATGTATTTTGAGACATATACTTGCGCAGTAGGTGTTCAAGGGACACAAATCTGCACAGTAGACTTGTGTGAGAAATTAGACTGCGCGGCAGATATAAAAGAATTTAGGGATGTACAGTAGAGACCTGAAAAACTACTGGCTGTTCCGTACACTTTTTGTGCATTATTCTGCGCAGTATAGCCATTCAGTGCTAAAAACTGCATAATACAGGCATATTGAAAGTTAGGCTGTGCAGTAGGTACATGATACTTAAGGCGACACAGTAGGTATGTATGAGACATAGAGCTGGGCTGTAGGGATTTATAGGACATGACACTGCACAGTAGCTGTTTATAAGGCATAAATCTTCAGAGTGTTTATTTATAAGACATATAACTAAACAGTATACTTTTATAATGAATTATGCTGCACAGTAGAATTCTGCAGTTCACATGGCTGCACATATGTCTATATATTGTAATTATCTACGGTACATCCCTAAATGTCTCCGGTCTCTACTGCGCAGCCTTAATTACCATAGATCTCTACTAAACATACCTGGCTACCTCAAGGTTGTATTTTGCATCTTTAGGTAACACAAACCTCTACTGCGCACCCCTAAATATAGTAAATATCTACTGCGCGATTTTATGTACTACCTATGCCTACCGTGCACCCCATTTTACTTCAGGACTGAACTGCGCAGCTGTCGACACCTACATCTCTACTGCACGTCACGGGACTCTATTTAGTACATTAATCTACTGCACTTGCAGACAGCTCCGCATATAACACGACTCTACTGTGCAGTTCTGCGCAATACATGACTCTAATGTGCATTTATGCACATTTAAAAGTTTTCTGTGTAGCCCTGAACATTAGAAGGTTCTACAGCGCCGCCTACAGGCCTGTACATTACATGATTGTAATGGGCATCCATGCACCGTACAAGAATCTATAGTCAGCTTAATGAACAGCATAAGTGTACTGCGCAGAACTATTTACTGCAGGAATTCAGTGCGCAGATGCACGAGCCAGGCATTGCAACTGCCCCCCATACATATTGGAAGTCTCCAATGCGCAGCATTGCGTACAACGTATATTTGCTCCGCACTCATAAACACAGTAGGTATTTAATGTACACAATTATGTGACACACATGCCTGCTGTGCACTTTGCGCTCTGAAGGATTTACTGCGCCTCTCTGCGGGTTATAAATCTCTACTACATAGCCATGTGCGTCACATGACTCTGCTGCACAGCCATTAACGTTAAAAAGGTTCTTATGCGCAGCAATGCACATCACAGGACTCAACTGTACAGCCCTGAATATAACTGTACAGCCTTGCCGATCATCGGACTTCACGCGCAGCCTTATACAACACGAGGCTCTGATGCGGATGCGGATAGAGGGTCCCTGTACCAAGGGTTTCTGCTGAATATGGTTATAAAAATAAATAGACAGTCGCGGACAATTGTCCAGGGGTGGTCCCGAAGGAATTAACCCCCAAGCTGAGGTGTGAAAACCGTGCCGAAAGCTGAATGGCACCTGGGTGAGGTGTCT
>NC_046665.1:18170127-18180851 GCF_010883055.1 Belonocnema kinseyi | reverse complement strand
GTGCGGAATAGTTCTTCATCCCTCTTAATATTTTTTTCACCTCCTCGGTAGTGATAGGTGGGCATTCTTTATCAGCTGTTATGAGGGCAACACATAACTCCTGGAAGCTATTTATAGTTTCTGAGTCTTCGTCCAGTCTATGCTGAACTTCGTAGACCTCTCTCCAAAATACTTCGACCTCCTCTGGTTTGGGTGGGTGTTCGACAGTAACTGGAGGATCTTGGAAGAGTCGAGATGGGTCAGAGAGAAACTGTTGATTTTCTCTAACCCATCTCTCCCTCCGCTCTAGACTTCTCTTAGCGTCAGATAGTATCCGTATTCTCTCAACAATATGCTGCCTGATGGTCAGCAGCTTTGACTTGTTAAGTGTATGATAACGGGTCCGGAGTTCGCGCGCGCACTTTCGAACCTTGACGTTAAAATTTCTGCCAGATGTGATGTAGTCAATCACACATTGAATGCAGGACGCGTACTGTCTTGCCCAGCCTATCTTTATGGCAAGTTGATGCATTCGTCTTTTGGTCTTATGATCAGCCGTTGGTTTTGTTTTACGGTTCGCATCGGCCAAAGCTCTCGCTGCATTATACACACAATAATTGATAGCCCAGAGGTTGGATTCACCGAAAAAATGTCCAGGAAGCTCGTCATCCATTTTAGCCAGATCTTTAGGTTTGAGAGAAACCTTGGTGTTGATGTTACTCCGGGTCGGAAAGTATCGCTCTTTATCTATTGGATGCCTGCCCGCGTTTGGTCTTAGTGTCGCCTCTCTTTCTTTTTTGCCGGCTTGTTCTAGCTGTGGTAGAGTAGGCGTTCCGCTTACATAGCCCCTTTTTGGGAGTAATTTGGCATGGTTTCGCAGTCGCTGCTGTGAAAAGTGCGATAGCGCCAGGTGTTTCTCGCACCACATAGCATGCAGCCGTGACATGTAACCCCGTTCACGGGCCACACTCGCATCGTAGCAGTCTAGCAAGTCGTGATTCAGTTGCTCCGTCCACCCAAATGTCACGAGATCCCGCCGATCAATCGCATTGAATCCATTTTTATTGGCTCTCCCAGCTCTAGATTGGTCGGTACTGTTGACCGACCCATTGTCGGGAGCCCTGCGCGTTCTGTTGTTTTGAACCGCACTTACTACAACTATGTTTGGTGTTGTTATTGTTGTTCCCACGAGAAGCTAGAGAAAGGGGTTCGTCCACCGTTCTAGACACCTTACCCAGGTGCCATTCAGCTTTCGGCACGGTTTTCACATCTCCGGTTGGGGGTTCATTCCTTCGAGACCACCCCTGGACAATTGTCCGCGACTGCCTATTTATTTTTGTAACCATATTCAGCAGAAACCCTTGGTACAGGGACCCTTTATCCGCAACCCTAGGACGCGTTCCGTGGCTTTGTCATAGGCCCTTCAGTTTGATTCTGGAGGAATCAAAACCGAATATATATATATATATACTGCGCAGTTCTGAGTTCTTATGGACTCTGCTGCGTTGTGTGCTGTAAAAACAGTGTACGACCCAGTCTGTTGATTTTCAAATCTCTACTGCGCATCCCTACATATCTTAGATAACTAACGCGCAGTCTGATTTAGCATAAAAGTCTACTGCGCATCTTTGAGCCGCATAAATATATACTGTGCAACTGTATTTCTCATAAATAGCTACTGCGCATCCTGAATTATCACATGTATCTACTTTGCAGACTTACTTGCCATATGCTTATATTGCGCAGTTCTAAGCACTGAAAGACTCTACTGCGCATTGTGATATACAAAAACAGTATACGGCCCAGTCTGATGTTTTGCAAATCTCTACTACACATCCCTACATATCTTAGATATCGAACGCGCAATCTAATTTATCCTAGAAGTCTACTGCGTATCTTTGAGACCCTTACTAACTTACTGCGCATCTCTATTTCTCATAAATTTCAAATAATATTTCGAACTACTCAAATGTATTTTGTAGTTGAATTTCAAGTACATCAGCTGAGTTGTATTTTCCCTCTGATTTATGTCAACTACATGGTGCTGAAATGCATGTATTTCATCAATGTGGTTGAAGTATTTCGGGCCCAGCTTTGTCCCTGAGCTATCGACATGCCTATGTTTTTGTCTTTTGTCACTAAATATTTAAAAAAGAATATTGCCACTTGTCATTGTAGAACAAATTAAAGTGACAATATTAAAATATATTAACCCTCACACCACAAGGTGGGTTGTTTAGACACCCCAAGGCCCCATTTTAGCGTAAGAGCTAGGCCTAGAGCGTCTCAGGGGGGTCGGGATCTAAATAGCCTCCTCTTCAGTTGTCCTCTGCACGTGGGAATGGATGAAGGTCACTAGTTCATGCTACAAATGTTTTGAGAAGCGATAATATGAATTTTTACTGTGCTATTTGGAATATGTGATACGTATCTTTTTCATGTTTTTAAGTATATTTGTATGGTGTTTTTTGTGCTGACGTTTATGTAACTGAATTCTTTGGGTCAATATATCATTTACGTTACTGCAAGAAATTACTTAATCATTAGTATCTTTTATAAAATATATTATGCGTTAGGGACTGTGTAAATAGCTTTTGTGTTTCCTATAACTGAAAAAATCTAAGAAATGGAATTTTCTCGTTATAATTGAGCAGAAATTGATTGAAAAAGTCCTTTGAATAATTGTATAATTTTGTGAAATACCTTAGAAACAATATTATACCATAAATCATTCGTAATGTATTTCAAAACGACTGAGATCTATCTTATCTTCAATAACAGAAAAATGCTTAACGTCTTAATAAGACTAGATGGAAAATAATATTTTTAAATTAAAATTATTTCTTGAAAAAAAGATCCTACTCCAAAAATATAATTTGCAGGATCAATAGCTGAAAAAACCGCGTTTATAAAAAAAGGACTTACGTTCTGAACATCTTTCTCAAAACCTTAAAGGATAATCTATACAATGTTTGATGAGGAGCTGTTGACGGAGGGTTTTCCCCTGTGCTTTCTTAATCCGGGTTTTCAAGAGTGAGTACTCGAGATAGATAATATTTGATGAATTTTGCTCACTTCTGATATTGAGGTCAAGGCCGAGTGTCTCAGCAGCTTCCTTCGCTGATTTGTACAGAAACACTCCTTTGCCCACTTCATCGTGCTTCCTGACTATTTTAGTAGGAGGGTCCCGTCCATTTGCGACTATATGTGCTAAAATCAGAATAATCCTGTTTGGAAGAACATTAAGATTCAGTATTCCACGACCACCTTGACGGCGTGGAATGTAGAGTGCTGGAACAGAAGACTTAAGTTGCATGCTTTTGTCCATGTGCATAAACTTTCGTGTCCCGATATCAAGGGATCTGAGCTCAACCTTCGCCCATGGAACCACTCCAAATGAATGAGCGTAATATCGGGAGGCGAGCTTGTTCGTTGTAGATACAGTGTCTCTAGTCGACAGTTCGGAAGACAAAATCTGCCGGATGATGTATTTGTAACTGCTTCGGAGTTATCCTCTTATAGGTCTTACGTCTAAATGCGGCTCTGTTGCACGCTCAGGTATCTATAGTTCCCTTCATCGCAAAGGTGTCTTATAACGCTTCTGTCTACGAGCTCAGGTTCTTCGGGGATGCCATTAGGTTTTCCTCACATCAAATAATCCATGGCGGATTTTTCTAACCCAAACTTTATTCCAATATCTTGAGAGTATTCCTCGACAATCCCCAAAGCTAGGTGTAGTAGCTCTTTATTTTGAGCATAGATATTAAGATCATCCATGTATAATATATGAGTTGCCTTATGCTTTCGATTTCTAGGTTTACAGCAAAAGTACGCTTCGGAATGTCAAAGTGCGAGAGATAGTGGCAATAATGTGAGGCAAAATAGGAGTGGGCTCATGGTATCGCCCTGAAAGACGCCTCTCTGAAAGGTGACGCTATTAGATGTCACACGATTTTTTCTGAATGAGATAATATATATGCTTTGTCAAAGCGGCATCAATATGCCCATGCACCTCACGATGTGCGGATAAACATTTAAGCTTTAAAAAAGACAGATGATATCTCTTTGGGAGATTAAATAGAAAGCCCGAGCCACGTTGTTTGTACCTTTTTGCCATACAGCTCTAATTGCCCGAACAATCCTATCATTTAGGATACCTGTGAAGAAATCATACAATATTTTGGGGCAAGTGACTGGCCTGTGTTTCTTCGGGTCAGCTAAGTTGCCCATCTTTGGCAGGAATATTGTACACCCTTCCACCAACCACTGCGGAATAGGCTCTTCCGACTTTGAATATAAAGTCAAATTGCGGGCCAGGTTCTCGAGGGTTGAATGAAATTTCTTCCACCAAAACGTATTGATACCATCTGGATCCGGAGCGAAATAGTTCTTAATGCCTCTTTATACTTTTTCACCTTCTCGAAAGTGACGGGTGGGTATTCTTCTTCAGGGCTTACGAGGGAATTACACAGCTTTTTATGTTCTTTGAGTCTTCTTTTAGTGGATGCTGAAATTTTTGGACTCCTCTCTAAAATGCTTTGACCTCCTCTGGTTTAAGCGGATGGTAGACAGTAAATGGAACTTCTTGGAACATTCGAGATGGGTCAAAGAAAAACTGCTGGTGTTCTCTGACCCAAGAATCTCATAATCCAGTGCAGCCAAATCTTTGGGTTTGAGAAAAACCTGGAGTTTGATATTTCTCCTGGTCCTGAATCATTGCATTGTTCTCTGTAGGATGCTTGCACGCGTTTGGTTTGGATTTCGTCACGTAATCTCATTGAAAGGCCATACTGATATCGCAGCACTCTAGCAGGTCCTCATTTATTCTATCCGTCCACCCAAAAGTCTCGAGAATCCGCTGGGTCAATCACATTGACTGCCAGGGAAAAGGGTTTATCCATCCTTGTAGATCCCCTCATACAAGGATAAGGCTGTATACTCTGAGAGGTCGCCCGGTATTGCAAAATCACCGTTCGAGACATCTCACCCAGTTGCCATTCAGCTTTCGGCACGGTAGTGACGACTTCGTTTGGTGGTTAGTTCCTCGGGGACCACCAATGGACAATTTTCCGCAACTGCTTATAGTTATTGTAACCGTATTCAGCCGAAACTCGTGGTATAGGTTCCCCCTATCCACAATCCGAGGACGCGTTTGGTGGCTCTGTCATAGGTCCTTCGGTTAGGTATGGCCTAGGACAGTAACCCTGTTACAAAGATGTCTACCACTTGCCCCCCGTGCGTGACACTCGACGGAAAACCCACAAAGCTCGTTGGGGTTTCTTTTTGTTTAGGCGTCAGGCGACACTCCTGCCAGAGTGTCGCTGAATCCGAGCCTGTCGCTAATTGGCAGTTGAGAACACAGGAGCGAAGGAGAACACCAGAATATGCCAAAACTATCATTAACAATATGCATTTTGAATAATGATGTGGATTATTTCGTTCAAAATTCATTTTAAATATGCAAAAAGATGGTTAGAGTTAAAAAATAGTAAAAATTTACATTTTGTGGGGGTTTTCAGCGGGTGCCTCGCTAAGGTTACAAGGCCGTTTAAGTACCATTTTCAAATAGATTTTAATGAATTTTTATGTCTGGAGTTTGTTTGACCCCAGTGTGCCATCAAAGAGTTAATAATAATTAGTATCATTACATTATCCATTGAAGATTATTGTGGATAGAAACAGTCTAGACCCCGAAGCTCATCGGCGGCCACTGTCATGTTCACTTCTTACTTTAGAGATACGCTCGGCTCGACCAAACTGAGTTTGAACTTCGCGAGCCTGCCGCTCACTGCAGACTTGTTGCAATGGGAGAATCTTGGGATGTTGCAATCTGAGAATCTTGGGATCAGGTCCAGATTTGGAAGACCACTTTCGATATGGAGAAATGGGTACCCACCTTGTAGACACTGCGCTCGTTCGGCTTGCCAGCTTTTGTCCATTGTTTTATACCATTTTTATCCCCCTGGCTCTGGTCACCGTTCCAATTGACGCGAATACGCGTCTCTGTAATACTACCGTCGTGCTGATTATATCTGGCCAACGAACAACCGAAACTCCCACTGGCCGGTTGAAAATGGCCGCCCGTCCAGTATGACGGTTGGCCGGTGCTGCTTCTCGCAAATGGTAGTCTGAAAGTTGCGTCACGAGTTCACCTTCTTGCTTGTCTCAAGCTCCACGTCGAGTTCCCTGACTGTCAACACCCGCTGGTGTCTGCCATGATGTTGATTATTTGTCAGCTCCTTGCTTGTCGCTTTTTATCGACGGATTCTTTTCTAGGTTTCTACGTACTCTTCGGAGTTTTCTGATGGATTTAGTGTCTTCTGTAGTTGCGAAACTCATTATTACTATTAAATTAAACTAGGTTACTCTGAAATTTAAGATAATTATTTACGCATACAAAATTGCTTAGACTACATATTATTCTAGATTCGGATCTTGGCCGGATGGTAAGTTAATTAACTCCGCTTGCGTAACTTTTCGAGGTAAGATTTGGATTCGCCGAGTAGCTTATTGAAAAAAAAGAGAAATCTGTACACTCAATGTACGGCCTGTTTGTTTCTACAATACTGTAACCATGCGGGGGTTTGGGGGAACTATTAGGGAAGGGGTGACTTTTTATTATGCCTGTGTTCCATTTTCTCTAGGAAGTCCCTTGTTGTGATATGGGACTACTAGTTTTACTGAGAACCTTCCTAGCATTTGTCCGTCCTCAGTCACTAACTTGTATACCGACGGTCCCAAAACACAGATTATGACATACAGTTCCTGCTTTTTACCCCCGAACTCCCACGTCTCGTGCGAACAATACGAGTGATTCTTCCGCTCTTAGGCGGATATTATCTTAGCTGATATCATAATTTTGAGGACTGAGTTACCATGCTCCATAGGATCCTCCTGTGTGTGTTGTACTGGATTAAAGAATTTCGGATTCCGAAGT
The DNA here is from genome assembly GCF_010883055.1 of Belonocnema kinseyi. Classification (NCBI taxonomy): domain Eukaryota; kingdom Metazoa; phylum Arthropoda; class Insecta; order Hymenoptera; family Cynipidae; genus Belonocnema; species Belonocnema kinseyi. Next base: position 18,173,935 of record NC_046665.1, on the reverse strand, counting down.
CTTGGTCAACTTCTAAAAGGCTTGATTGACATATTCTGTTCCGTTATCCGACACGGGAACCTCTGGCGCGCCCCAACAGATATTACCTTTAAAAGCTTTGATAATTGTCTTAGCGTTCGCTTTTCTCAAATGCGAGAATTCTATCCATTTAGTATAGAGGTCCTTAAATAAAATCAAATACTCAAATCCCAGTGCCATCCTTGGCCACGGGTCATTATTGAGGTGGCCATCACGGACCTTGGCTGTTTTACCACCCTGTGGCCCATTAGACCGAATGCAGGCCTTTGATCAGTTTTGAATTTCTGACACATTTCACATTAGTGTACCCACAAGAAAATTTCGCAATATATACCTGGATAGTAATACTGAACCAATGCTCCTCGGTATGTTTGATCGATTCCTAAGTGCTTGGCTTGTGGTTAGAACAATAGTAATAATTATTAAGGAAAAACTAATTATCGAAAAAAATTATTTAAACAAAGTCCATTTGCTTAAACAGTTCAAAATTAATGAACCAATGTTAATTAATAGTCCACTAGACTAATAGTAATAATTTTTAGGGGAACAAACGAATTTTCAAAAAAAAAGAAACTGTTTAAACAAATCCAGTTGGTTTAAGTAACTGAAAATTAATTAACCAATGATAATAAATTTTCCTCTGGACCAATATTAATAGTTTTAAGTAAAAAATGCGAGAATATAGTGTTCAAAAGGTCGATTTCAGGAAGAATTGACATTTTTGGGTTTAAGGGTAGTTTTCAGGTAGTCATCGGGGTGTGTTGAGGGTGCCAAACCTATATGTCTGATACATGAAATCCTTCGTTGGATAATTCGTTAAGGCCCCCATACTTTTCCGTCACATTTTTTCAAACCCAAAACAATTATTCTAAAAACTCAAAAAACCGATTTTTCCCAATGCATTTTAAATGGGAAACTTCAAGTAAAAGCCGGGACCTGTTAAAATAAAATAAATAAATAAAAAATTGGGGAATTCCTTTTTTCGGATTTGGAATAAAATGGTGGGAGGGTTCGCTGCCCTCTAGCATACAAAAAATTTTGCTATGCATTTCTGTACCACCCTAGTGTGTAGTGTTGCCTTATTATGTTCTGCTATAACCAAGCCAATATCCCCTATCAATGTTCGAGATGCACTGTCATCGATTAAAGCGAAGACCTGAGAGGCATTATTTCTTCACTTTTAATTGTAGCAGTAACGAAGGATCTTCATCTAGTGAAACCACCGCTGGCTCATTTGACTTCATGTTGACGTAGTATCTATGAGAGCAGGTTTCGTCTCCTAGGCTATTCCCTCTACCGCTGTTTCCTTTGATTCGAGCCTTTACTGTTCCGGTTTGTGCCTATCGTCCTATGGGGTCAATCCGGTACTGGCGGAAGAAAGGTTGACCCTAACGCTTTCTTCCTTTTTCTGTTTCCCGGAAAATTCTGACACAGTTCACACTCTTTAGTGGTCACTTTCTCCTTACCAAACCGACGATTATAATTACGCCTTCTGTTTTTCAGTGATCCAAATTATAAGCGATCATTCTGTAGGCAGTTCCAACATTCCACCTTCGAATCATCCCCCTGTTTTCCTTAGGTGAATGAACCCGGACCTACTTTTGGAGAAGTGGCCGAATTTCCTTCGAATGATTTTGTTAGGCTCTTTCTTTCCTCCGGGCCCTTACCATTCCGCCTATTGGTTCTGTCCGACTTTTAATTGTTCGCCGGTTCATCTTTGCCCAAGCACTCGCTCCAAGTGTTCCATGTCAGTCGTTTCTGACGGTACCAGTGCCACGTGATGAACTTTAATAGAAAAAATACATACGACAAAAAACTTTTCGTCTATAAGGAAAGAGGCGACTCTGTCCTTCTTGACCATTCACAAAAAATTGTCCACGCTTGAACCCTTTCGTTCACTAAAACTGACCGTCCATCCTTTTGAAATCCTAGTCACGTATCTGGGTTTGCTAGGGGTTCACGTCGGACCTCCGCCTCATTCCTGAGCATATCCGTGACTCATAGTGAGGATTGCAATTTTTTTTAATTTTCGGAAGCAAGACTTTTCGCACAATTTTGCACGTGTAAACTTGTACAAATTACCATTTGGGTACATGCACACTTGTTATGAAATGGTTGAAAGTGCAATTTATTTATTATTTTGTTATATTAGCTTCGGCTAATCATTATTTAATTTAATGGCTAACCATATTTCTATATGTCTATAATATTTTTCATTATGTCTATGACTATATTTTATTATGTCTCGTTTTTGTTGAATTATTTAAATACAAAATATATACTATTACGAACGCATAGCTCACTATGGAAATTTAAATGTTTATAAAATTTATTATCTATCTGTGTATTTTAGAATATCGTTCGACGATGAAAGTGTTATTTACAAATTATTAAACTGGAAAGATTCTTTAAGTGGCTAATCAAGTACCAATTACTCTTTATTGATGTATTACAACATGTTAATTACGGATATTTCTGTGAAAATATCTGCAAAAGTCAATTTTAATGTCAAGATTTAAAGAAAAGTACATTTTCAACAGAAATTGAACATGTTTTTTTGATTTTCAGAATGATATATGGCCTAGGCCTCGCTAAATGTTTAACATATTTTGGCTGGCATCGTCTATTCGCAAGTAAATAAATAATAAAAAATAGTAAGCAATATATAAGTAGTAAATCAGAAATAAATAATTATCGAATGTATAGATAGTTCTTAAGGTTCTTATAATTAATTATTATCTACTGTAGCATCATTATCTTCTGTAGGGTATTCCCCCTATCCCAACTTACATATTAATTATAGCGCTAAACTACCGCAAGTTATAAATTCTCCATTCGCTTATACCATGGAAGGCTCACCAGCCCCACCTCTGGGCGAAATCTGTAAGCAAAATTTTGCAATTTGGGACTCGACTCGGGCGGAACAATAAAACCCCCCAGGAGTGAGTAAAATGGTTGGATGCAAACAATGGATTAACTTTAAGCTTATATTTTCGTGGTTGTATCAATCGATCGAGGAGTCGATCAGTTTTACTGTTTCGCGCCAGGCCCCGAAACCATATTCCGTTTCGCGGTAAGTAAAGAAATAATATATTAACCAGGGGAGGGGGGGGGGACAATAGCCGATTTCCAACTCGCATGGTTTCTGCGCTCGCTTCGCTCGCTCGGCGACTTCATTCTACTTGGGGATCTCCTGGTTTCGCCACTGAATTGACAAATTACTATTTTTGATAGTATGAATTCCTTATTTCCTATGATTTTTGCACCTGTCAGTTTTTTGAAATAACTAAAATTATGTACTAATCGAACTTAGAAAGATTTCTTCTATTGGAAGTTATATCAGTGCCAGGCTTGGGCCAGATCAGACTTTCCAGACAAGACAAGACAGCCATTAGATTTTCCACACGAGTGTCTTTCGGTATTGACATTTTTGCCGGCTATCCAGTCGAGGCAGTCTTTCATACACTTTTTAAGGATCCCAAAATGAAGGTTGAGTTTGTTAACCACATATTTACTACCGAGCTTAAAAAATTGAGAGCATTTTCATAATTTTAATTTTTTTCCAAATTTGACCATTTTTTTGTAAAGGTTTTTTATAGGTAGGTAAAACACTTGAAAATTATCAGAAAAAACATATTTTCAGATTAAGAAATTTCGTTCAAAGTCTTTACTACACATCAAATATATTTAGAAACTACGAGGGTAGTTCAATAAGTCCTTAGAATGAAGTATAAAAACAATTTTTTTTGGGTAAATTTTTTTTTATTTTTCAACATAATCTCCTTGGAGC
>NC_046665.1:18158355-18170027 GCF_010883055.1 Belonocnema kinseyi | reverse complement strand
CTAGTCGGGAGTGGTGCTGACTGAAAACAGATGATTTGGAGCGATTCGCGCGCCATCTGTTGGTCATTCTAAGGACTTATTGAACTACCCTCGTATTCAAATTAATTCTTTCGATTAGACCAAACTTCAAAAAGATTGAGCTTTTTCAAAATTTGAAAACAATTTTTTTCAGGAGTTTAAGAAACTTATGTCAAGTTTTCTAGTACATTAGAAAATAGACTTGCAAAATATACTAATGGCATTTACAAATTTCATATAGTTAAAAAAAGTTATATGCTTTTCAACATTTTAAAAATTTTCCAAAAATTAAGAAAATTTTTTTTAATAGATTAAGAAATATCAATCCAAATTTCTACTATAAATGTATGAAATATATTTCAAATCTATTCTCATGAAATTTTTAAGAAGACCAAAATTTAAAAAGTTAAATCATTTTTAAAAATATGCAATTTTTGTTTTGAAGTGGTCCTTAAAAAGATGTTTTTCGTAGAATTTAGTAAGTTTCACAAATTATCTTCATGAACTATTTATTAGTAAATTACCATTAGTAAATTAAAAAATGTATTTTTTATTAACGTTATATTTAAAAACATACCTACTTCTTATAAGCTGGTCAATTTTGTCTCCATCGTTTTATTTTTTAAACAGAATTGACTCTATAACCTACATATCAAGTGCGAAGGGCGAGTGTCGCAATGCGAATGTACTCTCTAAATACGAATTAGTGAAATCTCACTGAATAAAATAGCTAGAAATGGGCCACTGACAATCAGTGACAGGTTACTTATTGATTCAATGAAATAAACACTTTTAAGGGTTCACGGTGTGTCTGAACATGGGTTTAATGACAAGAAATGTCACTACAGATATTTAAACTGGAATCCATTAGTACATTAAAATGAAGGATCTATGCCGAATTAAAAAAATTTTCCCAGGGCCGTTTCGAAAAAAAGTGCGTTTGAAATTTAAAAATATAAAATTGTCAAATTTAAATAATTTACTACAAAAATTATATTTATTGTTTCATTTAACTATGTTGGTAAGGTTTCATAATCATATAATTATATTTAAACACACATAATGTTAAATTATTACTGAAATTTTTTAATAAATCTCTTAAAAACTGAATGATTAATGTAAAATTCTTTTTTAACGTCCAATAATCAAATTGATGAAAAGAATTCCTAAAAATAAAATCAAGAATCTAACGAACAAATTGGGACAAACACCAAAAAATGTTCCTATTGGAATCTAAAAAAACAGTAACACTTCTCTCCTCTCCTTTCCCCCTGAAAAAGAAAAAAATATGTATCTCTTACAACATATATCCATTATTATAACACAATTATATGTAATTATTTATAAAAATTTATAGAAACAAATAAAGCTCATTTTTCTATGTCTATTATTTAATTTCAAACGTGAAAAGAGTTTTATTATCGAACTGCTTTCAATAAATTCTCAGAATACTTAGCATTTTTATAAGCTACTTTATATATAGCTCAAGTTGTTTTGAAATCGACATGAACAGATTCTATGCAGTGCTCACTAAAAAATCCCAGGGCTTTGCTTGTTCTGCGACAGAAATGTAATATATGGGAAAATACTGCATGAACTTTTGGTGTAATAGATATCTCCAAGTTACAGTAGCTTTCTTGAAATGCAGAAATATGTTTTTTAAAGTTTGCTTTTAAACCTTGAGAAAAACAAGAATCTACAATTGCTCGAAAGTCTTGAAAAAACTTTACGTATTTAAGGCTTTTGATACAACAAAAACTACGTAAAATGTCTATTTCATTTAAAAGCATTTTACAAGAGCATAGAATCTTTTCATGCTGATTTCAAAACAACTTGGGCTAAATATGAAGTAGCTTATACAAATTCTTAGTGCCCTGAGAATTTATTGAAAGCAGTTTGAGAATATAACTCTCGTCACGTTTCAAATAGAATAGAAAAATGAACTTTATTTGTTTCTATACATTTTTATAAATAATCAAATATAATTGTGTTATATTAATGGATATATTTTGTATAAGATATATATAATAATAATCACTGTAAAATACTTATAACTGTTAAATTTAATTTAAAAAAACTTGTTTGAAAATGAATGTTCATATAATTAAATGATGTCATAATTACTTTATAATCATTCAGTTTTTTAAGAGATTTATTTAGAAAAATTAGCAATAATTCAACAGTATCTGCGTTTTAATATAATTACATGATTATGAAACGTTACTGATATAGTTAAATGAATATAATAAATATAATTTTTTTACTATATTATTTAAATTTGACAATTTAATATTTTTAAATTTCAAAACCGCTTTTTTTCGAAACAGCCCGGCGAAAATTGTTGAAATTCGGCACAGATCCTTCATTTTAATGTACTAATCTATTCCCTTTCAAATATCATCTGTGGTAAAATTTTTCGCCATTAAAACCATGTTCAGGCACACCATGGGTTGGCAGCACTGCACCATGTGAATTGAGCAATCATAATAAAATGATATTTTAGTAAATTCAATCGAAGGATTGTAGTAAAAACTTAAAAACCATAAATATGATCAAATATTAAAAAAGGTGAAAAGTTCCGATGCTTTTAAATGACAAACAACCTCACATATTACTTTAATTTCAAGATCGGACTGTCATGTACAAACCCGTTAGGTAAGTGCTTCCTATACGAGTTAGAGTATATTTATCCCGCAGTTAATTCAGCAGGCTTTTAGCCCGATAATTAAATATTCATTTCATTAAGGAATTCTTCTTGCTACTTAAGTAAAAGAGTAACAATAACGCCTAACTTAAAAATGTAGAGGTTATGCTTCACATGATTTACTCTAGTGTTACTGAACTGATCAGTGAATAAGTCCTAAACCACTGATCAATCAGTGAAATGCCTAACTTCTATTTCAATCAGCGAATTTTTCACTAATTCATATTTAGAGAGTAATTGTCAAAGTCGCAGGTACTTTGAGAACCTTCTTTGAAAACAAGTAGAAAAAATTTTTAATTTCTAATTTATGGCTGTAATTCTTTAGAACTTTAAATTGCAGTTATAGAATCAAGTTACCATATTCATAATATTTAAAAAAATGTATTTGAAGTGTGCGCATTAAGCGTACGAAGACGAGCACGAACCGCGAAAGCGTACTCGCGGACCCTGGGAGCGCTTTTTTAAAACATTTATGTATTTTTATTTTTGTCTGTATTTTGACGTTGAGAGATTTTGCGTCTCCAACTCTAGAATCTTTCTGATTTTAAATGAGTCCCGTATGAATAAATAAATATACAAAAAATATTTTAAAAACTCTTTTTAGAAATGTTTTTTAAGTATTGCAATTGATTTGTTTGTGTAATTTTTCTGTTCAAACCGAGACTTAACTTTCATTTTCTTTAGTTGTTTTAGTTTAGTTTATGAAATGGGAATTTTATCAAATAGAAATCTATCGTCCATTATTGTGTTGCTGATATTTGTGCCGTGGGAGAATCCCAGTGATGAGGGATCAATAACCTGCCCTATATTGGGGAGGTGGGGTGGGTTCGCATCACTTTTACAGAGAGAATGTATTGTGTGTAGACTGTAGGTGTTTTACTTGAGGCGAATTGGAACACCAACCGTTGACTACAATTTCATATTTTTAACTCAGGAAAATTCAACTGAGAAAAAAGGGACGCATTAAGTGTATCAGATGAGCTTATTTTTTAATAGATTTTGTAGTATATATATGTATGTTTGCACTGGTATCAAAGCGAGTGTAGGGGTTAATAGAAAACTGAGTGTCTGGTTTGATATTATGCAAGTTCTTAGACAAGGATGCATTATCTTCGGTGTTTAAAAATAGCCTTCTTCGACGAAGAATGTGTGGATCTCGAAACAGTAAAAGTATGTTAGTTCGCATTCACAGATGATAAGCTGGTTACAGTGGAATCAATCAAATACTTGCAAAGAATGATAAACAAAAAAGCAGGAAAAGCGTGGGCCTTAAAATTAACGTAAATAAAACAAAAATTATGGTGTTCGAAGGTAAGAGTGAGAAAACAATATGCAACATCTTGTCTATAAGCAAATCAGAATAAAAGTTAAATAAATATATATTTTGAGGAAATTACATAGAAATTTCATGATTATATGTTTCATATATCTTACAAAACTAGTTTCGTTACCAAAAATAATATTGCATTTTTCCAACTTTTTTGTTACAACTTCAAATTCTTGCAATGCAAAAATAAAATTTTTACTATTTACACTTATAAGTTGTTGTGATACGGTAAAAAAACTTCTAAATTAGCCCAAGAATATTCAAAAATAGTGACCATTTCGAAAGTTATTGAAAATTTAAGAAAACATTGAAATTTACACTACTTTTGAAATATCTACTTAAAACTAAGGTGTTATTTAAGTAAATAACACGAGAATTTTAGATTTAAAAAAATCGATACCTCCTTCCTCACATTACTTAATATATAAGCGATGACTATAAGCAACGTACTTCGTTTAAAAACTAATATGTTTGTTAATGTTTTATAACAAATTGATTCCGAACGAAAACCACATTTTGCCAACTTCGACGATTAGGCCGGTCATCGAAAAATGTTAGTTGAAATACCTTATAGCGAGAAAGTTGTTGACTAGACTTACAGAAAATTTTTCTGGAAATTTAAAGAACATCGGTAGACAATTTTGGAAATGGCAGAAAGTTGAAGCCAACACACGTTGAAGTCAACAGCGGCAAACAGCGACAAAAAGCTCCAGAGGCAGCGTGTGCTAATTTCAAATGACTGCCATTTTCACAATTTTCGACCGATTTTATTCAAATTTTGAGAAAAAAGGTTTCGACGACCGCCCACTACTCAAAGTTGGCGAAACGTGGTTTTCGTTCGGAAATAATTTTTTATTGAAAAACGATAAATATCCCTGGCGAACCGAAAGAACAGAATGGAGCCTCTTAAAAGTACGGGTGAATACCCCATTCGGTTCCTTTTTAAAAGACTCAAAAAAACAGCAAGATCAACTTTTAAACTGTTGAAATTCAGATTCTACGTTAAATTTTCTATTAGAAACTCACGGAGTAATCGCAATACCTTTTTTTGCAGCGTTAAAAATAAAAAAAATATCATTAACATCTGCTGAAGGTGACTTCAAGCGCATCCATAATAGCTCAAGTAGTATGTTGCGCGCGAAGTTTAAAAATAAAATTCTGTCTCACTTGCATCACAGCGTTATTGTCTGAGGTTACCACTGTGTGGCGCTAGCATCCAGACAAAACTCTTAAAGTTACCGACAAAACGCTTATTATCAGCTACTAAAAGAAGATGCACTTGAAGGCGCCTTCGGCCCATGTAAATGACAGGTATTTTATTGTTTTAAGTTTTTAACGCTGCAAGAAAAAGTATTGCGATTACTCCGTGTGTTTCGAATGCAAATTTTTACGTAGAATCCGAATTTCAACCATTTAAAAGTTGATTTTGCTGTTTTTTTTTTAGTTTTTTGAAAAGGAACCGAATGGGGTCTTTACAGGTACTTTGTAGTGGCTACATTCAATTCTTTCGGTCCACAAGGGATATTACTTTTTAAACAAATTGCGTGACTTATAGTAATTACTAATATAGTGAGAATAAATCATTTGAATTTCAAGCATTTTTATTAACAAACGGCCGAATAATCGCGAGTTATGTTTTATAACACATTGATTTTTGATTTGAAAATTCTTTAAGTTTTTATTGTTTATCTTGAGTAATGATTATCGAATAAAAAAGTTTCGTAAGAAAAACTTATCGGCTGGGTAAAGCTGAATACAAAGGTATATTTTGTTTTGCGGTTTGGCCGCGATTTTTTTATTAATAGATTGTCATTAATGGACAATACTTCTACGCGGTCCCTCACCTCATTTCTATTAAAATGTAACCCCTAAGTTACTTTACGTCGTATAGTCCAAATTACTGTTAATGACAGTTGGCTCTACTAGAAATAGTTCGTTTCTACTTTTTACTGTCGCATGTTCTGATACAATCCAATATCTTCTACGAAGATATGTCAAGGTTATATGTGGGCCTCCGTGCAGCATAAGTTGGTGGCCGTTCTGAATTATACGTGCCAGCTACGGAGAATCTTTACCTAGGATATAAGCACACAACTTGTTGTAGTCAAGTACCACATATGCAGGACCGAATCCGAGGGTACACAGTAAAAAAAAGGATCAATTTTGTTGCAGAGCATTGTGCTCCAACGATCATTTGACTCTCGAGATCATAATGATCAGTCCATTCGGATCAATTTGATCTTATTTCTTGGTTCATTTTTCAGACTAAACAAAATGATGGCCAATTCTTGGCGCCGTTGTCATAACGACATAACCTAAAAATTGTAACTACCCGCACGGAAGTGAAAACTACACTTAACAGGTGATATTTTCTAATATCAGATTTCGTTATTTTTTTAACTTTTCAAGTACACTGCATGACCATAAGCCATAAAAAGCTTGCAAATGAGATAAAGTACTTCAATGACGTCAGACATCTTGGTTTGATTTCACACATAATCCCGCATCAGATCATTATGATCTCAAAAGTAGATCATTCACTCCGGCCGATCAAAATGCTGTTGAATTCGGTATCATTTTTGTTGCATATCAAAATGATAATGATTTCGGTATCATTTTTTTTGGAAATTATGCTTTATATCCTAAAATTATCTGACACATAGTTGATATACAAAAAACGAATCAACAAGTTTTTTAACCAGGTATCTTTAAATTGTTGGTTTTCTCATTCTGTTAAAGAAACGAAAGAGGGAAACAATGTGTCTAAGTCTTTTTTCCATATCGTAGATAGTTAATTTAAAATTTAATTAATTTAAAGCAAAAATATCGTGGAAGGTCAACAGGGATTGAAAATATTAACCGATTTTTTCAATCTTTAATTTTATTTTTCGTAAAAATATAACGATGGTAATCCAGCATATTCAAATTTGATAAATACTTTTTTTAAAACCGTCCGTTCGACCCCATCTATGGTCGTGTACGGTTAGGAGACTTCCAACTATGCACGTCTAAATATTCACGTGCAAACATCGTTGCCAGAAGAGCCGGTTCATCCAGTCAGATAGACGGTTCGGTATGGGAGTTCACGGAAGATTGATACTAAAAACTAACAGCGCTTCACAAATCCACAGCTGCGCATCATATGCTGTCGCATATAGTTGAACCACAATTTGAGTTGCCTTATCAAATCCTTCCGTTGCTAGATGGATTTAGAGCAGAAAGTTGGACACGAGTAGGTAGAGTACTTGCTCGAGTAGAAAGTCCAAGTTGAACAATTTCATGTCACATCTGAAGAATTTCAGCTATTGTTAGTAATTTCAATGAAAATTCTAGTATATATTCCCTTAGGTGTTGTAAGAAAAAAATTGTTTTAACCTCTAAAATTGTTCAAACCAAAATTTTTAACTGAATTTCTGAAATAATCAACTTTTTATTTTCTTTAATTTTTTATAGATATCTTAGAATGTCTTTTATAAATCCTGTAAATATCAAAATGGGGTCTCTCTTAGTTTTTGAAAAATAATTATGAACGTACGCCGTGGCATGCTGTACCCAGCGCCCGAGAGTCCGAAATCTCCAGTTCGTGTATACGAGTATAATATTTTTTTATTGTTCGTTTATTGCTTACATAGTTTTTCACATCGTTTGAATCATTTCGGCATTTTTTAAAAGTATTTTTTAAAAACTATGGGAGATCCTTTTGTGATGTTTACAGGGCTTTTAGAGGATATTGTAAGCTATCTATATAAAATTTAAGAAAATACAAAGTGGTTTTTTTCAGAAATTATTATCAAACATAGTCAAAATTACTAATAATAGTACAGACACTAACAATCTTACCTGCTCCTAAGTAACTTCTATACGTATTTCGCCACAGATATATTTTGTTTCATCACCAATAACACGGCACTGATATTACGAACCAAAATAATTGAAAAACAATAAAAAACTTTTTAGGAGATTTTCAACCGATCTTGGCGCACCTGGGTGTAAAGGCACCCACAACGCGCTTCAAATGCTTCTAACTCGGAAAGCAGCAGGCTACTGACTAACGTCCTATGCCTCCTAGTTAGGCTCTATTTTTCTGCTAATTTACTGACCTATACAACCGCTCCCCCCTTTTTATTATTTTCAAAATTTTCACTTTCATACTGCTTCTGGGTGACTACAAACCCAGGGCACCATAAGAAAATTAACAACAACAAATTAAATATTTGCAAGAAAAGACGAATCTTCTATAAAATAGTTTAATTTCTTAAAGCAAAAATATGAATTTTTATCAAAGAAGTTAATTTTCAACCAAGCAGATGCATTTTCAGGCAAAAGAGATGAAACATCAACAACAAATGTAACAGTTGATATTTCCATCCAAAAATATTTTTATTGCAAATAAAAAACTGCTGAATTCGTCTGAAAAAGACAAGTTTTCAAAAACATTGTATTTGCAATCAGTACAAATTTTTCATTTAAGAAAGAAAAAAATCTTAAGCAGACAATAATTTGAAGGGAGACAAATTATAAACAAAATAAAAAATTCATGTTTTACTTTTGAGAATGATGTTCATTATTTTAATATGATTTTTTATTAATAATAAATCACTTATTGTTTAGTTCATTTATTTAGGAATAAATAATATTAAAATACAATTTTCCGTTACTTTTTTACATATTAAAGGCGTCATAAATTGTACGTGGTAATAAGATTATCCACGCAGTTTTTTAGCGACCATGCAGTTTCAACAATGCCTTCTGAGCGCGCGTTTTTTAAATGTGTTTGAAATTTTTTTATAATTTTCATAGATTTCATATTTTTAAATTAAAAGTATTTCTTGAAAAAAGATCTTACTCCATCTTCACTCCATTTCATATTATTATGTTTCCGCTTTTTCTTATGTTCTTCTAGGTTTTCCTTGTGTAAACAAATTCTGACAGTCCTTTAATGAATTTCTTTAGAAAACAATTTAGATTTAGTAGACTCCTATTTTCGAAAAACCTTCTTTTAATTGACAGAAACGTCGGGAGAATTTTTTCAAATATTTCAGGTTTTTTTACTCAAACAAATACACTAGAAAAGTTTTATGTGCATGAAAATTTATAAGCGCAAGAACAGTAATTTTTTTAAACTGAGTTTTGTGTTCTTTCAAATTATCTATTTTCAGTCATATCAGATTTTTGTTTAGTTAATCAATCGACCACTTTTTTACAATTTGTTCCAAATTCGGTTTCTAAAATTTGTTTTTTTTTCGCCCCACTCTGGCGGATAATTCTATCAGTTGGTAGCATATGCGTCACTTTGTTTTCAGTATTCAGCGAGGTGTCACGATTTTCGTAGATTTCAGTTGTGTGGGATTTTTAAAAATATCAAGGGAAAAGAAGAGGCAGTAAAAAAAGTTCAAAGAAAAGTTCGAGGTTATAGAAAAAGTGAAGGCAGCTACCACAAAACAAGACATTTTACAGAAATATGGAGGTCTCAAACTAGTACCTCCACAAGCGAAATTCCCAAATTTCTTTATGACAGAATTTTGGGCTTTTTTTGGGCTGTATTGCCGATTTTCGGGTTCCGCTACTTTTTGTGAAAATTCAAATTTTGAGTGGAGGTGCTGACTTGAATCAAGCGAGCACCTCCACTATATAAAAATTGAAAGAAAATAAAATCAAACACGTCAGAATTTTGGGCTTTTTTGGGCTCTTAAACGCACCAGTAACCAATTTCCAAAAACCATCCCTAAAAAATGTAAAACACCCCCAGTGTAAAAAATCAAATTCGGAAAAAACAAAGAACACCAGAATTTTTGGCTTATTTTGGGCTCTAAAATGCATGAAAAAAATAAAACTTTGCACAAAATTATGTTTGATTGTTAAAAAGGGACTGTTTTTTAACGTTTTTAATTGGAGTAGGTATTTTTAAGAAGCCCAGTAATCATAAACTCTACTGACACTGGAAAATTCTCAAAAATATTAATTTTTGACAAAGTCATATATACATGGTAGAGAAGGATTGATTTTATACGTTAAGGGTTGAAGCACAAAAATCGGAGCGAATATTTTCGAGGAGCCCAAAAATCAGAGACTACTTTAACACTAGAAAATTCTCAAAAATATTATTTTTTGACAAAGTCATATATACGTAGTAGAGAAGGGTTGATTTTATACGTTAAGGGTTGAAGCCCAAAAATCAGAGTGGGTATTTTCGAGGAGCCCAAAAATCCAAGAATACATTGACACTAGAAAATTCTCAAATATATTATTTCTTGACAAAGTGATATATACATGGTAGAGAAGGTTTGATTTTATAAGTTAAGGGTTGAAGCCCAAAAATCGGAGTGGATATTTTTGAGATGCCCAAAAATCAGAGACTGAATTAACACTAGAAAATTCTCAAAAATATTATTTTTTGATAAATTCGTATATACGTGGTAGAGAAAGGTTGATTTTATACGTTAAGTGTTGAAGCCCAAAAATCGGAATGGATATTTTCGAGGTGCCCAAAAATCAGAGACTACATTAACACTAGAAAATTCTCAAAAATATTATTTTTTGACAAAGTCGTTTATACGTGGTAGAGAAGGGTTGATTTTATAAATTAAGGGTTGAAGCCTAAAAATCGGAGTGAATATTTTCGAGGAGCCCAAAAATCAGAGACTACATTAACACTAGAAAATTCCCCAAAATATTATTTTTTGCAAAGTCGTATATACGTGGTGGAGAAAGGTTAATTTTATAAGTTAAGGGTTAAAGCCTAAAAATCAAAGTGGATATTTTCGAGGAGCCCAAAAATATGAGACTACATTAACACTAGAAAATTCCCCAAAATATTATTTTTTGACAAAGTCATATATACGTGGTAGAGAAGGGTTGATTTTTTACGTTAAGGGTTGAAGCCCAAAAATCAGAGTGGGTATTTTCGAGGAGCCCAAAAATCAAAGACTACATTAACACTAGAAAATTCTCAAAAATATTATTTTTTGACAAAGTCATATATACGTGGTAGAGAAGGGTTGATTTTTTACGTTAAGGGTTGAAGCACAAACATCAGAGTGGGTATTTTCGAGGAGCCCAAAAATCAGAGACTCTACTGACACTAGGGGCTTCAACCCTTAACTTATAAAATCAACCCTTCTCTACCACATACGAGGCGTGTTCAAAAAATAAGTTGAGTTTATGGTTTTCTCAAAAAGTATTCATTTATTCCTCAATATTTATGTTGTCCCCTTCAAATTAATCCCCCTCAGATATATTACATTTGTGCCAACGCTTTTTCCAATCATCGAAGCACTTCTGATAATCATTTTGTGGTATAGCCTTGACTTCTTTCAGCGATGCAATTTTTATCTCCAAATCCGGTGAAAATGGAGGCTGAGGCATGACTGTGGTGCTGTTTTTGGTCAGAAAATCTTTCACAAGCAACGATGAATGAGCAGGTGCATTATCGTGATACAAAAGCCACGAATTGTTTTTCCAAAGTTCCGGATGTTTTTTGCGTATCGCCTTTCACAAACGGCGCATAACTTGAAGGTAATAACTCCTTATTGACCGTACGACCTTGTGGTAAGAATTCCTGATGCACTACGCCACGGTAATCAAAGAAGACAGTGAGCAAAACCTTCACATTTGACCGAACTT
>NC_046665.1:18145655-18158255 GCF_010883055.1 Belonocnema kinseyi | reverse complement strand
TGCGATGGATCTTTTGATCAAAATTAAGCAGTTTTGGAACAAATTTCGCTGACACACGTCTCATGCCCAAAACGTCCGAAAAGATAGCATGACATGAGCCAATCGATATGCCAACATCTACAGCAACTTCTCTGATGATAATTCGGCGATTTTTCAACACCATTTCTTCCACTGCTTGAACGTTTTCATCTGTTGTTGACGTACTGGGACGTATGTATGACTTTGTCAAAAAATAATATTTTTGGGAATTTTCTAGTGTCAATGTAGTCTTTGATTTTTGGGCTCCTCTAAAATATCCACGCCGATTTTTGGGCTTCAACCCTTAACGTATAAGATCAACCCTTCTCTACCACGTATATATGACTTTGTCAACAAATAATATTTTTGAGAATTTTCTAGTGTTAAAGTAGTCTCTAATTTTTGGGCTCCTCGAAAATATCCGCTCCGACTTTTGGGCTTCAACCCTTAACTTATAAAATCAATTGTGGAGGTGCTAGCTTGATAGACCTGAAATATGGTATCATTGACGGTACGTAAAGGGGATTTCTTACATTTATAAGAAGGAAACTAAGATTCTGTCCGCAATTTTGAATATGTTTGTCTGATTTCTTGCATACGCCATCTGAATATTGCTCTTTCAACTTGAACGAAGCCGTTTTTTCGCAGCACTCTCCATCGACCCTCGCAAAACTCACAAGGCAAACTTCCTGGAGCGCATTCAATTGCTCGTAAATAATGACCCTTTTATTATTATAAGATGCAGACCAGTTAAAAAAACTGAAATCAGGAAGATATGACTTGATTCAATTGCTAGCAGAATTTGGTTTATTGACCTTTGTCGAAAACCTGACATCTACTCCCTTAATCTGAATAATGAGTGTTCAATTAAAAAGTACTGATTGAGAAGTCTTAGTAACTTCGAATAACAAGCCTTACTAAATTAATTACACAGGCCAACATGGTTTTGTTGTTGGAAAGTGGAGGGCCATTTTCGAAGTAATTTTTTACGTAGAATCTAAATTCGGGGTCAGAATTGGCCCATCACGTACATAATTTAATTTTTTATTTTGGATCATTTTTTGTGCAAAAAAAACTTGAATTTTCAAATTTTCCAAAAAATTCAAAAACTTGTCACGATAATCTTGTAGGGCTTTCAAAAATTAACGTTTTTCTTCTCTTAACTTTTTTTATAAACAAAAAAACGTTTCTCTTGAAAAGCCGCATGAGTTTATTGGAACAACTTTTTGAATTTTTTTCGACACATCGCCAGTGTAATAATGATTGCATAAAAAAAGAATGAAAAATCGAAAATTTGACGTCCGCTAAATTATATTCATGGTTATAAATAATATTTAGAACCATGACTTATATTTAACAATCAACCATGATTCTTTCTTTCGTCGCCTGAGCATCTTAACCTCACCTGTCATTCGACTTAGAGTAAACCAATCGCAAGAAACCCCCTCCCAGCAACATCGCCAAAACGATTCTTGCTAGTGAACCCCCACTCGCTACGTCGTGAATGGTGCGCCGCCGCTGAAGCAAAGCCCATAAAAGTACGGTCCGCGAGACCCAGAAGTCAGATCTCTCCGGGCTTCGGTCCAAGGTACATCTCCCTGGCCTATCCGCTCAAACCCTGGCCCGAGCGAAGAAGACCCAAGCCAAGGATCCTCCCCCCCCCCCCACCCAGAACACAGAACTCCCCGTGCTTTAGTCCAAGCTATATCTCCCCGGCCTTTCCGCTCAAAGAAGACCCAAACCAAGGACCCCCCGCCCCAGGATTTCACTTGATTCCTTCCGACTGGCACGCAGTCTCCGTCACCGTGCCCACAACTGGACCACCCATCACACTCGCTTTCCCTAGTAGCGTTTTTTAAATTCAAGGTACGCGACCCCCCTTCCCAACTATAATATCATCTTATTTCAATGTTCATTATTTGGAATTCAAGTGCATAAAATTAAAGTAATAATTTTTACCGAGCGAAGTCGTTTACTGACTGCTTTAGTAAAATTTTCTTCTAAGATAAGTAGAAAACTGAGAAATAATTTAGCGAGGATAATTATAATTGAATCAAGCAATACCTTCCTGATTTTAGTTTTTATGACTGGTCTGCATCTCATAATGATGAAGCTGTCATTATTTACGAGCAATTCAATGCGCTTCCGGGAGTATGCCTCATGAGTTTGAGAAGGATCGATGGAGAGTGCTGCGAGAATCCACACACGGCTACACTGAGCGTCTCTGGAATTTTACTTTATTGTTCTCTCCAATTTGAGTATTGAACAAAATTTGGGCGAAAAATTCAACTATCTAGTACATAATCTGTATTTTTGGCTGAAAGTTTAACTTTTTTTCTTTAGTTCAAAAATCAAGTTTTTTATACAAAATTCGTCTTAACTTTTAATTTCTAAATATTGAGTACATATAAACAACTCGAATAAAATTTTATGTTCGATAGCAAACTTGGAGTTTTCTCTTAAAATGATATGCATTGATGAAATTGAATTTTTTCTGTAAGAATAAATTATCATATATATTAGACAATAAAATAAACAAAATTAAAAAAATATTTTCTAATATGGAGAAAAATCCAACATAAATGGTTCAGACGGCCAGAGTGTTTACGTTGGAGGGCACTGATTGAGAAGCAAGACCAGTACGAGGCAATCGACGAAACGGCTTTTATATCAGAGCTCTTGTGGCCTTGTCTTAAGACCAGATAAGGGGACTTGTAGCTTAAGCCTTAATAAATAAACATATTTTTCCTAAAGAAAATTATATTTTTTACATTTGCTCAGAATTTAAATTTTACAACCGATAAAATTGGTAATTTTCGTATTTTATTAATTAAATGTTTACAGCCACATCAATTGCCAGGGTCATTAGCGACTATAATAATACAGTCAATTATTAGCGATAGGGTATCTGTGGTAGAGTATACCAAGGGACAGAAGCGAGTCTTTTTGAAAACACATCTAGCCTCGTTTCCTGCTTCAGGAATCGAACTCACGCCCGCGTGGCTGCCAAGGCTAGTGTTGAAACTATCCAGGCCACGATGACTCCATAAATTTATAATTTTGTAATAAATGATTTGCTCTTTCAAAATTCGCAACCTGTCAGTTTCAGAAGCTACAGACATATAAATTTCGGAAAGAAGAGCTCGGAATTCTCACCTAGATATCAAAAAGGAAACATTCAATGTTATTCCATTAAAAATGGTAGTTTTATGCATTCTCTTAAAGTTAAAACATTAAATATTCTAGATTGAATTAATTTGAGTGAAAAATTTAATAATATCCAACCAAAAGAACACAAAATATCTATGAGTAAAATTCAACATAAAAGCAATACATTTTTTACGTAATTCTTTCCGAGACCAGTCACAGGAGTGCCTTCTAACACCCCAAGAGACTTTAGCAAGCGGTAGGGGATTGAACAGCATTATTTATGTGACCAGTTACAGGGATGCCTTCCTGCCTCCAAGATACGTTAGAAAGGGGTAAGGGTTTGAACTAAATTAATTCTCGTGACCAGTCACAGGGGTGCCCCCCCCCCCATGAGCCGTTGAAAAGGTTTAGGTGTTTGATCAACCGTATTTCTGTGATCAGTCACATGGGTGTCCTTCTTCCTTAAAGAAACGTTGGAAAGTGCTTGAACTTAAATACTACTTGTGACCAGGCACAAGGGTGCCTTCCAGCCCACCTCCCCACGAGACGTTGAAAAGGTTTAGGGGTTTGATCAAACTTATTTCTGTGATCAGTCACAGGGGTCCCTTCCTACCCCGAGAAAAGTTGGAAAGGGGT
Organism: Belonocnema kinseyi; assembly: GCF_010883055.1. NCBI lineage: Eukaryota > Metazoa > Arthropoda > Insecta > Hymenoptera > Cynipidae > Belonocnema > Belonocnema kinseyi. The sequence goes on along the minus strand of NC_046665.1, from coordinate 18,154,451 downwards.
AGAGGTTTGAACTGCATTATTTATTGTGACCAGTTACAGGGGTGCCCTTATGCCCACCCTCCCCACGAGACATTGAAAAGGGGTAGGGTTTTGATCAACATTATTTCTGTGACCAGTCACAGGGGAGCTTTTCTGCCCTGCACGATATTCTGGGAAAAGAAAGGTATGCAACCTAATGTATTCTTATGTCCAGTCACAGGGGTGCCTTCCCGTCCTCACGACACGCTGGAAAGGGATAGAGTTTTGAAGAACATTATTTTCGTGGCCAGACATAGGGGTGCTTCCCCCGCACCATACCCCACGAGACGTTAAAAACATAACTTTCCATCTGTTACAATATGCAAAGCATGTGCAAAGTGAAGTAAATGCATTTATTTGACAACAGTTATTTTTTCTTTTCTTGTTGTGAAAAATGAATATTTTAAGTACGAATAGCTTAACTGGAACCTCAAAAATATTCATCCCGAATTTTCGGTTTAAATAGCTGATTCAAAGATCTGAGCAATCTATCATGAAATTTCGTGAATAATAGATACTGCTAAAAAATGAATACTATGCAAATAAATAATATAAATATTCTGTAAAATTTAAAGCGGATTAGTGTCGACCCTCGGAGGTCTGGGGGCCTTTTGTTGCCGGTGTCCTTGAGTTCGACTTGAAGATAAAAAATTTCGATTAAAGGACAAAAAATCAAGTCTTGCTGGTGGCCAGGGGTGATACTAACAAAAGCGTTATGGCTGTTTCTTGAACGAAGTATTAGCCAAGACAAACTATTTTTACTTGGGTAGGGCCTATTCCTTCTTTAAATAATATCTATATTCGAATTGAAAAATCGGGTAATATAAGTAGTTTATGTGTAATGGATTTTTTTCATTTGATGCGCGGATTAAAATATGAAAAACCAAAAAAGCGTTTTACAGAAGTACTAGTTTGGCCGTTTGTCGATAGCTCGAAATAATATTACACTGTTAGAAAGGACCCCGTACAAAATACATTGAAAAAAGCTTTCGGTGGATTTTTCTAAATTTTGGATATGTTGTAGGTCATGAAACCTCTGATAAAAAGTTCTGATGCCAAAAAGTAAAAATAAATAGTTTTTCGTTAGTATCGCATCAAAGGTCGCTTTTCATGCACGCTAGAGTAGACATACCGAAACTCGAGGACTGTTTGGTGCCACGCTCAGGGATCATGCCGAACTCCGTTCCTCATTCATATTTTGTACTTTAGGACCCCCGATCAATAATATACGTGCCTGAAGGTCGAGAAAACAATACTTTTTCATTGCTGTTGGGCCCAAAGCCGATTTTTCGTGAATGCTACAGGAGACATACCGACACTCGAAGACGGTTTGGCACCACGCTCAGGAATCATACCCAGCTCTGTTCCCTTTTAATATTTTGTAGTTTAAGCCCCCCTGATCAATAATATACGTCTCTGAAGCTCAAAAGAGAAATACTTTTTCCTTGGTGTTGCGTCCAAAACCGCTTTTTGTGCATGCTAAAGGAGACATATGGACATTCGAGGACAGTTTGGTGCTTTTCATGTTTTGTAGTTTAGGACACGAGATCAATAATACACGTATCTGAAGGTCGAGAGAAGGATACTTTTTCTATGGTGCTACGTCTAAAGTCGCTTTTCATGTATGCTAGCAGAGATATACTGACATTAGAAGACTGGTTGGCACACAGAAAAAACTAGGGGTTCACTCATGTTGCGGCTCAAATGAAAGTTGGTGTCATTTGGAACTTGAGCTCCAATAGATACCTGTAGTGACCCAAATGGGTTTGTTTATAGCGCACTTGAAAATAACAGCATCAAGGTCCATTCACAAGTCAACCGCTTGCGAAGTCGGGTTGGTAAGTTAGCGATTGGTCAATTTATAATTGGAAATGTAATGCAATTTTATTGATTGTCAGTGACAATTTATTACTTACCTAAGCCATGTTAACCTAATCTTAAAAGTTATGAAAAATCTTAAAAGTTATTCACATAATTTTATTGAAAAAATCTTTGATGCACAATTAATAAACTTGTGTAGTTAATTATTATTAATTGAATCTTTTAGAAGCATACTCTTCACCAAGCATTATTAAGATCAACTCAGCCAATTAGCCGTTATTAATATTTTCAAATATTACAATGACCTTTAGTTGTTTTAAATTAAATAAAAGTAGAGAGGCTTCAGAAACATTCATTCTTGCTTTGGTTTTTTCAAAAACCGTACGTCACTCCTAACAATATATTTGTACTTTAAAAAGTAACATATGTAATTGCACATCTCCCCATAACAGCATATTGTTTGTTATACTTAGGGTACCTTTTCACGAAGGCCTGTTTTTAATTAATCTTGGAATTAAAATTTTTCATAGGATTCATTTCTAGCTGCTTTGCTGCTTTATGGCAACTTTCATTGGTTGAAAACCTAGAAACGAACTCGATGTTTTAAATGAATTCATCAGCTTATTCAAATTCGACCTCCGTAAAAAGGTACCCTTACTTTATAAAGTTGAAAATATACTTGAGGTATTTTCTTGAAATAAAGAAATTCAAAAGGATTAATGCAAGATTCCCTTTTTAATAATTGAATATTATTGATAATGACTTATTTATAAATGTGAGCATAAAGAATTCGTTTATCGACCAATGACTTACGATGAAAATTTTCTTGCATTTGAATCAGTGCTCCCAATTTTTTGAATTTTTTGAACTGCGCTTGCTTCGCGCCAGCAACACGATTTGTTACTTTAAGCGCGCGCATTTAAAATTATATAAATATTCAAATGTTATATTTATAATAAATAATGATTGGGAAATGCTTCAAAAGTAATTTATTAATCCTAAAATAGAATTTTTGAGTGACAGATGAAAAAATATTGTGATTTTATTACAAAAAATGTTTTTTATTTTGACTTTAGAAAAAAAAAATTTCAATTTATTTTTAGTAAGTTTATTGATTTTATTTTAGGTCAAATTGTTGTGAATGAAAACAATGAAAATTAGAAACTCGACAGGGACAAGATTTCTCATTGGGCTAAAAAAATGATTTCTTTCTCTGAACTCGGAATTCATAACGTCTTTTTAATTAAAATCGACTTAAATCTTTATCGCAAGCGCAGTATAAAAAGTTGCCAAGATTGTGAGCACTGACATAAATAAGCCTTTATATTTACAAGTTTGTTACATAACCCGCAAATGATATTTATCAAGTCATTATATCTATTTTAATTACGTTATTATTTTGTTATTTGATTATCTCCATTAATTTATGTCCACCAAAGTTCGATTACATTTGTGATTTAAGGTAAATATTGTGTTATTAATTTATCATAATGTCGAAGTGGGCAAAGCGAAAAATAGGTTTTTTATTAATAGACTCAATTACATTTGAGATCCTTTCGAATCCCAAGTATGGTATTAATTAGAGCTCATTTATCGCTTTGGGTTCATTTTTAGCGAGTAGGGTTCATTTTTGTTGCAGCTCCTTTAGAACCAAAAACGGGTTCCAATGGAAACTTCAGTTTTTTTCTCTGAGCCTGTTAGAAAAACTGACATTATGAAATAATTGATGAATTCAATTTAAATTAACAAAACCAATTAATTTATAGAATTACAATAAATTGAAAAAAGATTCATGAAAATCGCTTAATATTTGCAGTAATAACGTGGTAGTTTGTAAAAAATACGAGTATTCTGTTTTCAATTTGTAGTCATCTAAATTCTCACATCTTGAAGCACGCAGAGCCGATTTTTAAATAAAATAATGACATTATAGATTATACGCGACGAAAATGCATATACAGCTAACACTGTATGTTATTACTACTACTGTTCTTCTCGTTTTGACTATTAAACAAAATATAAACATTTAATCGAAAAAATGACTCTGCTTATTTCAAGATATGGTTATTTAAATGAGGCATGCAAAAAATTAGACAAAAACATTCAACTGTGCGGGCTCAAAATTCAGACGCGATTGTCATTCAGATTTCCGTAATAACGACAAAAAACACTTTCATTATTATGAGATAATGGTCTGTTACAAAACCTGTCATTATTTATAATTTAGCCTGACTTGTTTAAGCCACTATTATTTATTTTCACAATTTTTTGCCCCTGTGAGTCATAGGAATTCTGAAAGATTATTTTCTTCAAGATATTTAGCACTTTAAAAAAAATCATTTGTTTAAACCATTTTTTCCCGTAAATGGTAAAAAAATATTATTTACTGCAATTGATCACACAATCAACAAATGGTCAGAGTACTTTCTTGTGAGAAATTTAGCAATTGAGTACTCGGTTCTTACTTTTTAGGCCGAAGGATTGAATATTTTTGAATCATTTCTTGCATACGTCATCTGCATGCTCATATCTTGAAGCACACAGAGCCGCATTTTCAATTCAATCATTACATTATAGCTTATAATCTAGATTATACGTGCATCTAGATTAAAATTAAAATTTAGATTAAACAGCATACTCAGCTAACACTGCGCGTTATTACTACTGTTCTCCTAGCACTACTGTGCTTGCTTAAAGATATGGTTAATTAGATCAGGCACGCAAAAAATTAGACAAAAATATTCAATTGTGCGGGCTCAAAATTTAGACGCGATTGTCATTATGGTATCCGTAATAGCGACAAAATGACACTTTCATTATTATGAGATAACGGTCTGTTACAAAAACTGTCTTTACAATTATTTACAATCATTATATCGTTACAATTACTATTTATTTTCACAATCGTTTCCCCCTGTAAGTCGTAGTAATCGTTTTTATATATCCTAAAGAAAATAATCTTTCAGAATTCCTACGACCTAAAGGGGCAAACAATTGTGAAAATAAATGATAATTGTTTAAACAAGTCAGACTAAATTCCCTAAAGACGTCCATTATTCCTGCACACGTTCAAAAATTTTGCTGAATCTTTTATTTATTTGTTGTTAATTATATAAATGAATTGATTTTGCACATACAAATTATATGAAACCACGGTTTCATAATGACATGTTTTTTAACAGACCGTTATCTCATAATAATAAAAGTGTAACTTTGTCGCTATTACGGACATAAGAATGACAATCGCGTCTAAATTTTGAGCCCGCACGGTTAAATATTTTTGTCTAATTTTTTGCATACCTCATCTAAATAACCACATCTTGAAGAAAGCAGAGTTATTTTTTCGATAAAATGTTTACATAATATTTAACAATGAGAAAGGGAAGAAAAGTAGTAATAATGCGCAGTGTTAGCTGAATATGCTGTTTAATCTAGATTTTAATTTTAATCTAGATGCACGTATAATCTAGATAGTCTTTGTATCCTGCAAGAGATGAAAATGGTAGATGACGTATTCAAGAAATGATTCAAAAATATTCAACCCTTTGGCCTAAAAAGTAAGAACCGAGTACTCAAATGCTAAATATCTTAAAAGAAAGTACTTCGACCATTCGTTGATTGTGTTATCAATTGCAGTAAATACTATTTTTTTACTATTCACGGAAAAAAATTGTTTAAAGAAATGCTTTGTTTTAAAGTACTGATATTCTGAAGAAAATAACCTTGCAGAATTCCTACGACTTACAGGGACTAACAATTGTAAAAATAAATAATAATTTTTTAAAGAAGTCAGACTAAATTCCCTATAGACGTCCATTATTCCTGTACACGTTCAACAATTTTGTTGAATCTTTTATTTATTTGTTGTTAACTATATAAATAAATTGATTTTGCACATGAAAATTAAATGAATCTACGTTTTCATAATGACAGGTAGTGTAACAGACCGTTATCTCATAAAAATGAAAGTGTTATTTTTTCGTTATTACGGAAATCAGAATGACAATCGCGTCTGAATTTTGAGCCCGCACGGTTCAATATTTTTGTCTAATTTTTATGCATACCTCATCTAAATAACCATATCTTGAAGCAAGCAGAGTCATTTTTTCGATAAAATGCTTATATTTTGTTTAATAGTCAAAACGGGAAGAACAGTAGTAGTAGCACGTAGTGTTATCTGTATATGCATTTTCGGCGCGTATAATCTAGATTATAATCTATAACGTAATGATTTTATTAACAAATAGGCTCTGCGTGCTTCAATATATGAGAATTTAGATGACGTATGCAAAAAATGAGTAAAAAATATTTAACCGTGCGGCCTAAAAATTTAAAACGGAATACTCGTTTTTTTACAAACTATCACGTTATTACTGCAAATATTAACCGGTTTTCATGAATCCTTCTTTCAATTTATTGTAATTATATAAATAAATTAATTCTGTTAATTAAAATTGAATTTACTAATGATTTCATAATGTCAGTTTTCTAACTCAGCGATTCCCAAACTTTTTATGCACTTTCTAGGGAGCGGCAGGGGCCCCACCCTCAAATTTTTTCACAATACTGGAACCCAAGTGAGACACTGGACGCTAGTCGTTCGTGCTCGGTTGCTTTCTTCGCTGACCTTCTCGTTGTTAGAGAATTAGAGCCGGTTGAGAAAAATGAAAAGTTGGTTAAATATTAATCATTAGAATTTTAATAAGTTCCGTTAGATTTGTTAGATTATCAAATAAACGTTAAAAAAAGGTAGAAGAAGATCGGATAATAACTTCAAGAGTTATCGCACTTTTGTTGCATTCACAAGATTTGTAAATATTTCATTTATTAGTTCGGATATTAACCGATTTTCAAAAACTTTGTTTTCATTTTCTTTAAATTATATCACGAAATTCATTCAGCCAATTAAAATTTAATTGAGCTAAGTCTTTATAATTTCAATTATTGCAAGTTCATAACAATGAAAGGGTCATTCGTGGTAGGTACACGAAAGTCGAGGAAAGTAGCCTTCTGCCCGCAGCGGGGAGCCTGCCTCGGAGCCTGCCTAGCTGCACGGCCCGGGGTGGCATCCTCCTGCTGGCGGCAGCCTCATCGGCCGGCGGCACTAGTTTGGGAATCGCTGTTCTAACTGGCCGAAATCTCGTAACAATGCCCGGGATTAATTCGTTCCGTGTCATTCATCACCCGGCGGGGAGTCTTCTGACTCGAGTTTGACGAGGATGAGCAGGCTCACTGTGGACATGCATGTACAGCTATCACTGAGTGTCACGGTTATTTTTTCTATTGTTCTCTACGTTTTTCATTATTACACAAAATATAAACATTTGATCAAAAAAAATAGCTATTGTCAATTATAACATGTAATTATTTTTAAACGATACAATTTTAAAAGACTCGAACATGAAACTGAACTATTTTCAATGTTTGGATATGACATAAACTAAGAAGGTTAAAAAATGAATTCATGTGAGAAAGTAGGAAATTGTAATGTCAATAGATTTTATGAAATTAATTATTTTTAATAGAACTAATTTCATAAGACCAAAAGGTTAAAAGCTTCTTCTTCTTCTTCTTCTTCTTCTTCTTCTTTATGCCAAGTAGTTTAAGTACCCTAGAGATAAAAATATTATTAACTGAAAACAAAAAGAAAATAATTTAAGTAAAACGCTCAATATATTTACTTCAAAAACATTACCTTCCTATTAATGATTTCATTTCATTGCACTATTTCGAATATTTCAAATGGATTCCAAGGAATTTCAGATATTATCAATTGGGCATGATTTTATTTTACTGTGTGCCTCTAAACTTTAATTATTATAATGGATCAATTTAAAAAACAGGAAGAAAAAAGCAAAAGCATATCTGCTAGAACCAACTTGATACTTCGAACGGAATGAAGAACACTGGCAGATTGTTATTATTATTAATAATTGTGAAAGAGTTTGATTTAAAATTCTTCAGATTTCTCTTTGGAATTCAAAATTTTGCGCAATTTTAAGATTATAAAAACGCAAGGCAAAGTCCCGGAAAAGTATTCATTTATACTTTAAAGTAACGCACTTCTATTAATAAAATAGTTCAAGTATCACTTCTCACCTTACTGTTACGCTCATATGAAACAGATACGATACAGATATCATTATATTTGCGACTTTTTGTTCTAAATTAAATATAATGAAGTCATAAAGAATATTTTCCCAGAGAAAATGAGAATTCACTGTTTAGAATTTTCGAAAATTTACAAAACAGGCCAGATGCAAAAATAGCGAAGTTTTCCAAATTTCTGTTACTGAATTCGGGATTACAATCAATTTTTCGTAAATTTACCAATATTACGTAAAGTTAGTAAGTTTGGGGGCAAATTATGAAAATACTTTATGAACTTACGCAAAATACACAGTATAACTTGGATCCCTTCGGTACAATTCGAAAGGATGCCGCTATTTTTGCCTAAGTCGCAGTACAATCAAAGAATAGATCACGTACTTTTTTAAAGTTCTTTCTATATATTAAGTCCCCTTGAAAGTAATTTTGTAAGACCAAAAGCCCCGGTTTTCTTATTATAAGTGACTCGCGAGTCAGGAATTCGTATGCACCTGGCAGCGTCAACATTAAATAATAGGAAATTACATAGAGACTCTTCTTAACCAGATATACAGCAAAGCTGATTTCAGTAACGGTAACGTTAAATTCCAAGAGTGATATATTTTTTCGGTTCATTAAAATTGTAATTCATAAACAATGTATATGTATTAAAATTATAATTAACCGAAACAAAATTATTAATCTTGGAATTTTACGTTACCGTTACCGAAAATTATGAAAAAATTAGGATTTTTACGATACATGTAACTGAGAGACTATGCCATTAGCGCTACTAAAAATTACGAACCATTTCGTAATCTTACGAAACGCGTAACTGCAAAAAACTTCCACTACAAATTTCGTCAAATT
>NC_046665.1:18143941-18145555 GCF_010883055.1 Belonocnema kinseyi | reverse complement strand
CTTCCGATCGAGTACTTTTCGGACGGTATCAAAAAGTTAAAAAATCGTTGGACTCGCTGTATCGACCTAAGAGGAGAGTATGTTGAAAAATAAAACCGACTTTGGCCAAAAAAACGTCTGCGTGTTTCATTTTTCAGGGACTTATCAGACTGCCTAGTAAGTAATAAATCACTTCATAATTTCATTATAAAATGAGTGATACTGTATAGGGATAACCCTGCTTAAAAGCGGGTATTTCTTCTCGATAGATTTTTTCATATCGAGGACAACAGAAAGATATTTTCCGGTGTACTCATATTTGAAATATACCTATGCATCGTTAAGATTTACTTTTCTTCTGCGTAAATTCATCATTTCGCGTAAGTCATCGTTCGGTTTCATTAAATCGGCCAAATTAAATCTAGCTTAATTTCTTAGATTCACAGAAAACTTCTTTTATTAAAAAAGAAAAACTTTAGTTGTAAAAAGTTTCGAAATCCTGCATCAGCGGCACTACTACAAAGTTTTAAATATAAAATTTGTTTGATGAAAATTCGATTGGATACGGAAAATAAGAAACATTTACAATTTATCTGTTCAAGCGGGGTTAACATAATTACTTATGTTTCAAATAATTGGTTTTTTTGATGATCATATTTATTTAAAAAATATAAATAATTTTCTTGGGAAAAAAAATATTCAAAAATTGTGCGAATATATTATATAGTATTAGGCATAATACACAATATAAGTATCTTCAATTTCTTTAAGTAAATTAATATTATTGCTCTTCAATAAATTATGTTGATGTATTTATTATTGTAAAAGAACGGAAATTATCCTGGACGTCCTCTTGTCGCTGATATAGACAGATTTGTTATAAATAATATAATATTCAATTATCTGTTGCAAAACTATATTTTATTCAATACCCACCACACAGCATGGCATACTATAATTAATTTATAATCTAGTGATTTCAAAATAAATATAAAAAGTAGTGTCGTATTATCTTAGTTTTATATAATTATGCAAAATAGTATGAATTAAAAGCTGAAATAAAAGAAGCAATATTTATATTAGAAAACTTCGATCCCATGCGTCAGTGGTACTACAGCAAAATTTTAAGAATGAAATACTTCGGCGAACGAACGCCATTTTAGAACAAGTTCGGAACCAACATCTTTTTAAAACAGATTCGGAACTAACACCTTCTTCAAACGGACTTGGAACCAACACCTTTCTCGAGCAGATTCGGAACGAGCACCTTCTTCAAACGAACTTCGAACCAACACCATGCCAAAGGTGATGCGAACCATCACCTTTTGGAAGCAGAGTCTCAAGCAGCATACTCAAAGAATGCTCAGAGATTGCTAGAGACTACTACTGAATCCCAGAAGTATTCACATGCTCGATTCGAGGTAGTAGTCAAGAGAATTACTCAGTGCACAGCCCGCGCAGGGCTTGCATGAACAATATTTAAATATATGTTCAAGAATCGCAATGCTATTATGATTGTGTTATTTAACAACCATATTATTTTTTATAATGACGAGGAATAAATTTAGAAACATAAAAACATTATTAATTATATCAAGTTAATTTTTTGCCTAACTTATTCTGATATGACTTCTT
>NC_046665.1:18141455-18143841 GCF_010883055.1 Belonocnema kinseyi | reverse complement strand
TCACACGAATTCGTTTTTGGTCCACTGTGAGCAAACGCGGCACCCATCGCGCGCAGAGCTTCTTCATGCCCAAAACTGAATGCACGATATTGCCCACATGTTACAATGATATGCCTACAGCATTAGCTTCCTCTCTCAATTTCACTTTGGAATCATTCAACATCATATCATGGATTTTTTCGACATTTTCTGGTGTAGTGACCTCTTTTGGGCGCCCAGATCGTTCAGTATCAACTGTGCTCGTACGGCCACAACGAAACTCGGTAAACCACTTATGAATCGTTCCAATCGACGGTGCAGAGTCCGGGTAATACTTATCTAGCTTGGCCTTGGTCTCGGATATCGTTTTCTTGCGAAGATAGTAGTGTTTGATCAAAACTCGAAACTCAGATTTTTCCATATTAAAAAAAACTCGGAGGTTAGTCGCTTCTCAGTGCTGTAATTTGTAAATGCGTAAGCACAAATGGCTGAAGTTTTGACAGGCGTCATTTGAAGGATCAAGCTCGACGAAAATGGTTCACATTGGTGAATACTAATGCCATCTCTTAGAATTTTCAGGTACTTATCAAACTGCCTAATATGTTTAAAATAATTACTTTTTTAGATGATCATGTACATTTGCTAGTAGTCCAGTCGATTCGTTAGTAGTGGAGTAGTAGTATTGGGAGCATCCGGGAAACAGAGCTAGTGGTCCCAGCCAGGGAGGGCTTTAGGGGCTCAAGACGCCCCCCCCCCTCAGAAGCTAAGTATTTTAATTATTTAATTCCCTTTCCCCCCACTCTTTGCCTATGTATAAACCCGAAGCCCCCTCCGAAAGTCACATACGACCCAGAATTGGCCCATAGTCGGCAAAAATATTGCCGAAGCTCGGCAGCCATTATCGACCCAATGACGGAATGTTAACTATGGCTCACACATGGCAGCCAAGGTTTGGCTGCCATTGTCAGCCCAACACTGGGTACATTGATTGCGAGTACTTTGAATATAAATATTAATGGTCCTGTTTAGATTGAATACATAAATTAAATTTTGAACATTATATTACAAATAAAATTTCTAACGCTACGGTTTATCGAACCTACATCTATATACCTAAATCTATCGCCTAGCAATCGGGAGTGCTAACCACTGCGCTAAACCGACAAGTTGAAACTCTGTGAAAAAGCTATCCTCATAAGCTGCAGTTTGATTTTCTAATTATTTATTATTATGCAACGTTGTGCAAATGTAAAATACACAAACTGTTAACAGGAATATCAATAAAATAATTTTGTAATAAATAATTTAAATCGATTACAATTTTTCTTCGTGTAATATTTCGTTTTTTCCGCTGTAGCTTACTTTACAACGTTTTGCAATGACAGGAAATGTAATTTTTTATAAACATTAAAAATTTCTAATGCCAGAACTTAACAAATTTCACCTTGAAATTTGACAATTTTCCAATAAATTTTTTTTTCTATCGTGTAAGATTTGTTTATTAGGTGCAAAAAATGAGACTAGGTGAAATAAAGTGCCGATCCTGGGCCAAGCATCGGTGGAGGATCGGCAAATATAAGTATCCAATATAGGCTGCCAGCACTGGCTCAACATTGGGCCGATTTAAAGAAAACATGGTTTGCTGTGGTAAAAGTGACACTTGGCCCAGTGATGTGCCGTCACTGGGCCAGACTTTGGCTGATCTTCGTGAAACATGGTTCTCGTACTAAAAGTGAGACTTGGCACAATAAAGTAGAGATGAGACAAGCAGTACTTCGGCTACTACTTGCCCTCCGGCAGGCAGCTCCTCCTGCTTACCGGACCCGAGTTTTAAACTTCGGCTCCTGCTCCCTCCGGCCGCCGGAGGAAGCAGTAGGCAGTAACTTCGGCCGGATTTCTACTGCGTTTTTTCTCCTACTGCAAACTTCGGCGTCAAGTACCTGAAGCCCTGAACCCTTTTTTTCTGCGTTTTCTGACTTTTTTTTCGAACGCTTTATTTAATTTTCCTATTGCGTTCAGAAAATCAGAATTCAATGTCAGCAATTCAATATTGAGAAAATAAAAATTTAAAAAAATTTTTAATAAAGAAATTATATTGACTTTTAATTTTCGAGGTGATTCGTAAATGAAATATAAATTATTTATTTTATTTAGATAATAAAATAACATAGGAAACATGTGTGTAGTGTATAAAATCTGTTATTTACTAAATAATTATCTCAATGTTTTCCTCAAAATTTTTTAGTAATAAATAGTAGCGAATTAAGATTCACATATAACTCACAGGTATGTCTTTCTCTATACATACTGTGCTAAACAGTACTGTTGATGAAAATCGGATCATATCTTCAATGCCAGTTGAGAGTTCTTGTAATTTCGCATGCACATTAAGATTTACTTAATTAAT
>NC_046665.1:18139094-18141355 GCF_010883055.1 Belonocnema kinseyi | reverse complement strand
AAAACTAAACTATTTCCTAGAAAATTTACTTTTTGGTTATAATTTTTATTTTTGTCTTGAAAAGTCAATTAAAATCTTTTTCGATGAAAATTCAACCCTTTTTTTGGAAATTTGTCTTTTGCATTTCAAAATTCACCAGTCTTAGTAAAATTTTTGCTTTTTCTTAGACATAACAGCAACTGTTTGGTTTAAACTTTAACATTCTTGTTAAAAAGTCATGCTTTTTGTCTAAAAATTCGACTTCGTAGCAGAAAACATTTGTATCTTAAATACAAATGTAAGTTTTTGGTTGAAAATTATATAATTTTGTGGAAAAATCATCGTTTTTAATTGAAAATGCTGCTGTTCTGTTGAAAATTTAAACATTTTGTACAAAATTAAAACTTAAAATTAAAACTTCTACTGAGTCGTGCTTGACAACTGCAGTCTTTATTCCCTTTAACAAAATTAGGCGAGATCAACAGTTCTCACATTAAAACTCAAAATGTAAAACTGAAAAGTCATAAAAGATTCAAAATAGTCAAATTTTGAAAAAATAAAACTTGTGCTGGGTTGTGCTCGATAAATGCAGTCTTTATTCTCTCTAATAGAATTACGTAACAACAAAAGTTGTCATATTAAAACCCAAGATATACAAATTTTAAAAAAAGAAGAAAAACACAAATTTGAACAAACAAAAATTATGCTGAATTGTGCTCGATAAATGCAGTTAGTATTCAGCACAAGTTTCGGTTTTTCGAAATTTGATTATTTTTTGGGCTTTGTACTTTTTTTGAGTTTTATTTTTTGAGTTTTAATATGAGAAATGTTGATCTCACGCACTTTTGTTATAGAAAATAACGACTGTATTTGCCGAGCACAACTCAGTAAAACTTTTAGTTTGACAAAATTTGGCTAGTTTTTTATCTTTTATTTTTTTTTGAGTTTTAAATTTTGAGGTTTAATATGAGAACTGTGGATCTTAGGTAATTTTTTTAAAAGTAATGTCTGCATTTTTCGAGCACAACTCAGCACAAGTTTTAGTTTTTCCACATTTTTAAAAATAATACAATTTTTTGGATTTTGGTTTTTTTAAGACAGGTTTTTATAATTTTATTTCCTACACGAAAATGTGTATAGTTCGAGCCGCCTAGCACAACCTTTCTTTTTGCTATTGTAAGAAGTTGCAGATCTAGAAAAAAACAAAACTTTTTTCAACAATTGTGCCCGTAATTTTTTATTTTTCAAAAAACCGTTTACGGCACAAATAAGAACAAATTTTATTAAATAAATTGCTCTAACTTTCGATAACTTAGCTGTTAATTAAAATTTGTTTCGAAGATTGTTATTTTCGTTTTCATTTGAATGTTTTCTTTAATTTAAAAATTGTAATTTCAAATACAAAAAGAAACTAATTAACAAACCACAAAAAATGTACGAAATTGTAACTTCAATATTTGAAATTTTGGACTTAGATAGTTTCATAACGAGAAATTACGAACAAAACCAGTACTTGCTAAACGTACTCACAAATTATAGAAGACAGTTTCCAAATACTCGATTCGATTGTTCTGTTTCGTATTATTGATCCACATTTTTTATACGAAACTGGATCTGCCTGGACAAATAAAAATTGTTTAAAAAATGACAGGCCATTCTGAACAGAATTGACTACACCACCTCGAAAGCATTAAATATTATGTTTAATTCAGAAAATGGGAGGAAGTAGCATCGTATACCATCTTGAGAAAAAGTGGACATCTCTGGCTCAATGTTTAGAAATTTTGAAATAAACAATGATTACTTGTTTTAATAATTAATGTGTCAAAAATTTGAGTACTAAAAAAAATATAAGCTATTAAATTTTATGAAGAAAGTACAATTATTTTTTACATTTTATTGAAATAAATAATTCTTTTATTAAGTTACATTTATTTTAATTTCGCTTAAATGACGTCTGTCCCTATCAATTCTTAATTCAATAAAGAGAAATTATATTCGCCGCAGAAATATGATATATTTTAAATCAAATATATAAATGTTCTAATTTTCCCACTTTCATATTTCATGATATTCGCACTCCGATAATGTTCAAAAAGAGGACATAGCTGAATTTTCTAAAGCGGATTTTAAAAAGGATTTACATATGTCTCTGTCGGATATGGAAATACTTTTTAAGGGTTAAAATATCTTCATGTTTCGCCAATTCGCTTAACGTTTTCAATTTAAGTTGCAAATAAATAATTAATTAATAATTCTTTACAAAATGCTATCATATTATT
>NC_046665.1:18137465-18138994 GCF_010883055.1 Belonocnema kinseyi | reverse complement strand
AATAATAAAATTTATAACTAAAAAGATGATCTTCAGGAGAATGTTTGTGTGAATTTGCAAAAATTACGTACATGAGTGAAGGACCCACACTCCCTTATAACTTTATTTTAAAAATAAATTACTTTCTTCTTTTGAGCAATAAAAATAGCGCTTACAGACGCAGTTTTAATATTGTGCATTATTGTGTTTCTTATATATAAAGACTCCAATATATTCTAAACATGTATACATTGAACAATAGAATTTAAAGAATTATCATTTTTAATTTCAGGTTAATACTTGATGCCGTTGCCAATGTCACTGTCACATGATATCAGAATTAAACCTATGGAGAATAGACATAAGGAGACCAAACTAGTGGATCTAAAAATGAACACTTCTGTTGCTAGAAGTACGCACACACACACACACACACACACACACACACACACACACACACACACACACACACACACACATGTGCAAAATCACTCTTACGTACAGTTCAAAACTTCCCGAGCGTGTCGTGCCAACCGCACTTAAAAAAATATGGTTGCCGATGTGAACGCGAGTCAAATGTAAATAAATAATGATTGAACAATTAATAGTTTGTGAATAAAGGAAAGAATGTTAAAATTAAAAATCGCTGTATCAAAGCGAAAGTTTCCAACAAGTGTGGTTTCAAGTGTAGTGTACAAGACTTTCAGAGTGGTATAAGTTGTATGTTCATTGTTTTTGTTACAAACGCGTCGAATACCTGTCGCATGCATAGCGTTGGTAAAAGTAATTTGATATTTTCATAAACATACTACCTACCTCTTCCAAGGCGAATAATTTTTTATTCCACAAACATTTCAAAAATCCTGTCTGATTATCAATTATTTATTTGTTTAAGCGACCTGTCAAAACAAAACAATGGAGGCGGCCATATTTTTTTTAAGTGCGGTTGGCGCGCCACGTTCGGAAAGTTTTGAACTATACGTAAGTGTGATTTTACACATGTGTATGTGCGTACTTCTGGCAACAGAAAAGTGACCGTTTTTGGTGAAGTCCATGCATTACAGATTGATTTCCTTATATCTATTCTCCATGATTAAACCAATCAACCGCTAATGAAGTTCATAAGATTTTGATAATTTATCATAAAAAGTTGGACACGAAGCCGATAGCCGTAGCCATTAGCTAATTTACAAAATGTTGTTAGTACAACAAAACTTTCCTACTCTATGCAAAAAGTAATTATATAGCTAAATTTACATTAATGAAACGCATTCTTTGAATAAAATCAAATTTCTTTTCAATACAAAAGAAGAAATTAAAGAAATAGTTTCCAGATCAAATTAAAAAAAAAATTATTTTCCTTGAATACATTTTTTATAAATGTTACATTTTAATTGTAATTGTTGCGTATTTAGGCATCTATCTATTATAGAATAAAATACAAGCACAACATATATAAAGCGAAGTTAAATAAAGATAAATTGAGAAACTTAAGAAATCCTTAAACTGGAAACAGTAGAAACTCGAAGGGAACCGAGAATGATAATGCA
>NC_046665.1:18122929-18137365 GCF_010883055.1 Belonocnema kinseyi | reverse complement strand
AGTAGGAAGGCCTGCCGGAGTGCTGCCGGAGTTTGCAGGAGAAATTCGGCAAATCGGGGTAGTAAGCTACTGCAACTTCGGCCGGCAAAAAAATACCGACCGAAGTTTGCAGTAGGTCCTGCGAAGCTCCTGCGCGCAGTAGGTACTGCATCGCCGGAGTGTGCAGGAGGCCGGAGGGCAGGAAGCAGTAGGTATGCTACTGCTCGTCCCATCTCTACAATAAAGTGCTGATACTGGGCCAAGCATCGGCGCAAGATCAGCAAATATAAAAAGCCAATATAGGCTGCCAGCACTGGCTTAACATTGGGCCGATTTAAACAAAACATGGTTTGCCGTGGTAAAAGTGAAACTTGGCCCAGTGATGTGCCGTCACTGGGTCCGACTTTGGCTGATCCTCATAAAACATGGTTCCCTGTAATAAAATTGAGACTTGGCGCAGTGAAGTGTTGGCACTGGGCCAAGAATTGGCGAAGGATCGACAAATATAAAAAATCAATATAGGCTTCCAGCACTTGCTCAACATTGGGCCGATTTAAATAAAACATGGTTTGCCGTGGTAAAAGTGACACTTGGCCTAGCAATGTGCCGTTACTGGGCCAGACTTTGGCTGATCCTCATGAAACATGGTTTCCCGCACTAAAAGTGAAACTTGGCGCAGTAAAGTGTTGATATTGGGCCAAGCATCGCCGGAAGATCGGCAAATATAAAAAGCCAATATAGGCTGACAGCACTGGCTCAACATTGGGCCGATTAAAATGCCGATATTCGCACAATAACTTTAGCCGACCTTTGGCAGCCAAAATTGGACCAACACTGGGCCGTGTATTCATCTCCGATAATTCGCACATGGGAAGTTTTAACTTTAATCAAGAATGCTTTTGGTTCTTTCATTTATTCTTTTGGATTTTTAAAACTTAAAATAATGTTAAAAGGAAGCGGATAGGAAGAAAAAGTAAACGAAAAAGTGAATACAATGTACAACACTTTTGACTGTCAAAGATTCGTTTTTTGAATTAAAATTCTTTAATAGTATACGAGCACTTCAAAAGTAAAGTAGTAAATAATAAAATATTGAATTAATTGTCCAACTCAGAACGTAAAATTTTTCCAAATTTTCTTTATTCACCATTTGAATTTTGAAGCCTTTATACGATTGAAGAATTAAATGGATTAACATTTAACATTAAACAACAATTTAACAATTAACATTTAGAATCAGACCTAACGAACGTTAAATCACTTTGCCACAGCCATTTTTCAAATATAATCCATTAAACAAAATTGAAATACCCAGTGTTTTTGAAAATGAAGCGAGACACCAAAAATATGAAGGCTACATTGTTCTTTGGAAAAATTGATACAAAAAAATCTCCTTCGTAATTTTCAATATTACTTCATTTTCTTCAAAAAATTGATTTCTTTACTTCACTATAAATTTTTTTTCTTGTTTCTTGTTCTCGATATAAGTATTTTCAGCAGAAAAGCTAGAAATATGCTCATCCTCAAATGTTTCTGAACACTTTAAACTTTATATCATTAGTCGATAAGATTTTTAAAATAAAAAAATATATCTTCAGATAATTCAACAAACATTTTGTCTGTTCTGATTTTGTTAATGAAACGAAGTGACAATAAACATTATTACGGGTAACTTTTTGTAACAATTTTTCCAACGAACCATTATGCTCTCATAATTTTTTTTCATATCTTGCTTCGTTTTCGAGAAAAACTGGTTATTTTAATATTTATAAATTAAAAATAGATTTTCTTCAAATACGGCTCCGGCGAAAGTTTTGTATTTTATAACAACAAAAAAATAAAAAATAGTGCACGCAGAAAAAAGAACCTTATATTTTATTGAAAACCAAGTTAAATCTACTGATCTTCCAAGTACGTATATGGACAACACGACAGTTCACTAAACGTTACAATTATAGGCAACTAAATATGACTATCATTGATGGTTACCAGTAGCTATTATCAAGTGTTGGTGACCTGCTGATCAGTAGATTTTATACATCCAGTGTCTATTCAGCACAGTTCCTGGATGCGGTAATTACGAATTATCTTGTCACTTTAACGGATAATATAAAGAGTTCTAACTTATGTTAACGGTATATAATATATTTTAGATAGCACTATAAACTGTGAAAAAGTATTGAGCATAAATAAATAAGCGCATGGTTAATTCTCATATATATTTTCGGATATACTCGTAACTAATCAATATTTGTAAGTTACAATGCTTATAATGCAATTAAGATTTAGCGTGCAATGGGCGGGATTCGAACGCATAAAGCTAAGCACGCAAGTCAATTGTCTTAACCACTACACTAATACACGAATTGTGATCTGTAAAATTATTTCGATCCATAGAAGTCAGCTGAAACAGTAAAGGCGCTTCCTCAGGCTTGAAAATCAGCTCATGCATTTACAAATGACAGGATTTTTTCCACACTTATGAATATTTTGATCTCATATTTTAACCACATAAGCTTAGTGGGTAAATACAATCCCTCAAAGTCCCACATTCAACCAAATAATTGAAATTTCAACCAAAAAGATGCTATGTTAACCAGGACGGTTTGTTTATTACAAAAAAGACTAATTTTAAAACAAATAGTGGAAGTTTCTATACTAATTTTTTTAATTGAGCTTTCAAGGTAAAACGCGTTTGAAAATTTTTCGAATACAAAATTTTCCATTTAAAAGTACATACTTTAAATTTCGAAAGTTTCTGTTTTTTATTTGTTAATATTAGACAATTGTCTCTAAGAAATGCTTGCGCTGTAACATAATTTTTATTACTTTCATAAAAATGAATAAAATAATTCATTTTTGATTAAAAAATGCATCTTCTTGGTTACGAAATTCTTTTTCGTTGAATATATTCATCTTTTTATTTGAAAATTCAACTATTTGGTTGAATGTTGAACTTTTGTTAAAATAAATACGGTTTTGTAAAGATTCATATTTTTGGCTTCAAAATATATAAAATTGGTTGGAAAAAAAATTGGGTAGCAAGTAAATTTAAACCTATTCATTAGAAAATTAAACTACTTGGTAGAAAACTAACTTTTTTATTAAAATTATATAATTTTCTGGTTGAAAATTCAACCATTTTGAAGATAATTCGCCTTTTTTCTTCATAGTTTTCACAATTTTGTTGAAAAAGTACATATTTTGGTGCACATTCGTATTTTTTAAAATGAAAATTAATCTTCTTTCCAAAGTTTTACTATTCCCTTTTCGATTGAAAATTTATCCTTTTTTTATTACAGAAACTTGCACTATTTGTTTCAAAATTGGTCTTTTTTGTAATAAACAAACCGTCTTGGTTAACATAGCATCTTTTTGGACAAATATTTAACTATTTGATTGAAGCTGAAAATTTTTTGTTGAAAGTTCATGTTTTGAGCTTCATTTCTTCATTTGATATTAATTAATCTCTTCGGTTAAAAATGTACACTGTAAAAAAAGATTTGTGTAAAATTACAAAGTTTCGGAATCATTGAAAATACCACACACTTCACTGTGTGATTTTACAAAAGTGTGTGAAATTACATCCTTTAGCGATGTAAATAAAAGGACCCTCGAACAGCAGTGCAATATTAAACACGCGATAAAAATAAAATTACACATTACGTCCCGTGTAGAAATAGCCCGGTTTGACCCGACCAGAAGAAGGTTTCTGGCCAGAATCTGACCGGGTCAAACCGGGATACTATTTTATTAATTACCTGGCCGGGGTCTGACCGAATTCCCACTGGGACCCAGTCGGGCCAAAAATTGTGCATAATAGAAGTATCATAACCTTAAAACCATCTTAAGAAATATCCACGAACGACTGCCGTAGGTGGGTCGTTTGTAAATATCTGACAGGCGAAAGATCAATTTTTTGTGTTTTAGGTGTTTTTTTTTATCCATTATGAAAGAAAAATTAAGCTAATTTTAATTATATGACTTCACACTTTTGGTTCTGCGGTTCCCAGAC
Organism: Belonocnema kinseyi; assembly: GCF_010883055.1. Lineage (NCBI taxonomy): Eukaryota > Metazoa > Arthropoda > Insecta > Hymenoptera > Cynipidae > Belonocnema > Belonocnema kinseyi. Next base: position 18,133,371 of record NC_046665.1, on the reverse strand, counting down.
TTGCCGTGCCTGCGAAATCGTTGAACAAATTCTTTTTTATTTTCAAACATAGTTTCCCAGTGAAATTATACTTATTTTTTTGTGATAGATTTTTTCTTATTTTTAATGTATTTATATATTATCTTGAATAAGAAAAATACGTAATAAGAAGATAAATAACTTTTCCCGAACGAGGTTTTGAATTACGTTATCATGCTTGCACGTAATAACGATTCGGCGACTTCCGGAGTCTTTAATGCTAGAAACGCAGTCTGGAGCAAGCGGATCATTTATAAAAGTAAGCGAATTATATTGTTAATAAGTAAGTATTATTAATATTCTTTAATGTTAATGTTAAATCAATTTTCTAAACCGGTTTCATAGGTTAGTATGTCACGTGAAACCCCTAAAATTTATTTTATCTCTTGCAAAAAAACCTATGCAATCTAAGTTACGCTTAAGGTAAATTTGTTATGCAATTTAATTTTAATTTCTCACAATGCAATTTCTTACAGAAACTTAAGAATCATAACCTATATTTTAGTACTTACGATGAATCAATGTTTGTAGTTAATATATTTATTATTATGAATGTAGTTCTTAAATTAAAATTCCAACATCTTTTTACAGGTGGAAATAAGTGCGGACAAGGATTTTTATCTCTACCAGTTGCTAGAATATGTTCGCTGTGGTAAAAGGGCTCCAGTAAAATGCGATAGAGGAGTCCAGTCAAAAATCGGTCGGATTCCGATCGAGTTACCCTATTTGTATCCGGGATCCGATCGGGTAACCCGGCCGGGATCCGACCAGCGCCGCGTAACGAAAGCAACCAAAATCCGACCAGGTAGCCTAGCCAGATTCCGGATGCAAGCAGGGCAACCCTGCCGGAATCCGGCCCGCATCCGGTTATAATTTCTACACGGGGTCGTACAAACTTTACATTCATAAGGGAAAATTCAGTCGCAGCGTGTAAAAATACCATGCGTCGGTAAAATCACTTTCTTGTGATTGAAAATTACATCGAGATTTTTAATTTGACCAAAAAGCTTTAATTTTACCCTGGCGGAAACTGTAAGGTTTTTGATTTATAATTAATTAAAAATTTAGAATAATTAATCAAATAATTTGTGAATACAAAAGCGTCTATCGTTTTCGTTGTTTATCGATGCCGTTATTCTCTAATTTTGGAGAAATTGACACCTATGTTCAACTTTTTTGACAGCTTTCACACCAAAATAGGTCAAATTCTAGCTATTCCTATTTTTGCTTTTACATTTTCTGTAATTGGGACGGAAAAATGTGGTTATTCAAAACATAGATTTCATATTTTTGTTACAGGATATTTAAACATCAAAAAAATACCCATAGTATCTTATGTGTTTTAGGTAAGTGGTGACGTGTCCGGCTTGTGTTTCTTCAATCTCCATGAAATTCTATGCAAAGTTTGTGCTTCGAGTGTTTGAAACCTGTCGCCCTCCTAAATTTAATTTTATTCTTTCGCATAATGAATTTTACATTTTCGTGAGTAAAATTATCAGCCGAATTGGAATATCACAACAGACTCAATTGTAAAATTCATCGCTAGGTGCAACATTACAATTTTTTGTAAAGTTACTCCGATACACGAGGGTCCTTTTATTTACATCCACCAGAGATGTAAAATTCAATAGTTTTCTGGTGGGGGACTGACCAGGCTATGTTTGTTTTTAAGAGCCTAGCCGTGCGCTGGTCGGAGGCTCGGTAGGTAAAATTTATGTCAAAACCTCAGTCGGGGACTGCCTGGGCTCTGATCGGACAAATCTTACCATCGAATGCTCAGACGATAGCTGCCCGGGCGCTGATTGGCAATAATAAAATTGTTAAACTTTGTTTATAATTTAATTACTTTTTCTGATTTCATTAAGAAATAAATGGGTATACCCACATGGATGTTCTACGCGTGGAAAGATATTGGGTGAATATCTTTTTGACACCACAAATTTTATGGTTTCATAAGTTCAGACTTACAAACAATGCATTTTGTGACAAAAATTCGATGACGCTTTTTTGAAATTCGAACTGTTTTTGTTTTAAGAAAAAATTCTAAGTTTCATCTTTATGAAAAATTGCAAATATTCAGAAAAAAATTACATTTTATATTTAAAAAGGGAGAGCAGATAAGCCACGACCAACTACTGTAAATAACTCTACCCGTCCGGTACGTGACGAATACAAAGGAACATTATATTACCGTGGCACCTTTCTTAAAACGACCACTAAAAGGATCTTGAAAAGGATCCAAATCTCTCAAACTATGTCAGAGACTACTTTGTTTCAAATCGACTTTGTTTATAGACTCAAATGGGCCAAGCTATTTCGCTAAAGAAAACTCAGAGATTTCTTTCGGTAGGGATAGACTAATTTTCAAGCCTGAGGAAACACCTTAACAGTTACGCAACACAAAAACGTCCTGGTCCAATAAACTCCCAATTGTATGAGATTTGCGAACAAGTTATGCCATTCAAAATGTTGTTGTTTTTTATAAAACCCCTTCCTTGTTTATTGGAAATATGGTGTAATGTGAAGACTGTCACATAAATGTCAGAAAGGAATGTTTTTTAGGGGATGCAATCGATCGATTGCCGATTGCGCCGTGAATTCAGCCGGTGCTACGCGTGGATAGGTTGCATTGTAAAAGTGTTTATACCCTTTAGATTACCTGTTTTTTTCAACTAAAAATATAATATCTGCATTTTTCTTCCTAGTTTTTTGAATATAGCGTCTGCATTTTTCCACCTAATATGAATATAATATTATACTCTTCTTAAAAAAATGAAGTGAAATATTATAGAAATAACAATCATTTTTACAATTATTCTCTATTGAATTACTCTCTCGCTCACCCCACTTATTTATATTGCAGTCGAAAAGGGATAAACGACAGTCGCTCTTGGCGAGTGGCGGTTCTATGGTCACGGTAGGATTATCCAAAGTCTGAAGTATTTTTAAGTAATATAAGGAGTAGTCACAGTAATCACGAAGTAGTACCTTTAGCGGTCTTTGCAGTAGTCTCTTAGTCCCGTTAAGTAGATCGGCAGTAGTCGGCTATCTGACTCGTGGAATACTCAGTGCACAGCCCCTCGCCTTAAGTTCCGTAAAAGTTTAAAGTATTCAATTCAAAATATACAACTGTACTTTTCCAAAATATGATGAATTGTGACTCTTTTTAAAGTTATTTTTTAATTTAAAGCATTAAAAATCGTGAATTTAAAAAAGTAAAAACTAAAAAGTTAAAAACGCTATAGTTTTTCATTGAAAACGATTACAAAGAGGCATTTCATAAATACAAATTTGGAATGCAAGGCGTGAAAAAGGGGAATAGTTTAAGGTTAAAACGTAAAGAATTTGTGTTTAAAAATATAAATCTTTAATTATTCTTTGTTAAAAAATAAAGTCCTATCAATTTATCAAATTAAAGTTTAAAGAGTTCCAGTTTGAATAATTTGAAAGTGTTTTAATTTAGAAAAGTATTGATTGACAGCTCTTAAAATTAAATAAATAATCCAAAATACGAACAGCTCTGACGTTTACCATCAATCCGGAAGGTGCAACGCATCTTACTTCAATCCAATTAAGGCCAATTAGTCTGCAGATCATAATTGTCCTAGTGTTATCATCTGGGAGTGCCAGGCATAATCAGAATAACTGGAACATCGCTGATGCGATTAAGACAGCATATTTGACAGTAAACTATTTTAAAATGGGATTTAATATTTATCCATAATAAATTTTCTCACCTGTTTCCGCATTTTCTATTTGACATTGAATTGTACTGTTACTTTGAATTTTTTAACTTATAGACGATTACTCAAGCTTATTAAATATGTATGTTTCTTTCAGCCAAGATCCTGTTATTCTACATTCTTTTCTACGCTGTGCTGACGGGTTTCTTTGGTGCGATGTTGGCGGTTTTTTATCAAACTTTGGACCCACATCACCCTAAATGGCAACAAGAGAAGTCCCTAATTGGTAATAATCCCGGTCTTGGATTCAGACCCATGCCACCGGAGAGTAACGTTGAGAGCACATTGATCTGGTACAAAGCTACAGACCAGGGAAATTATGGCCACTGGGTAAAGGAACTGAACAAATTCCTTGCAGGTGAGAGACCATATTTAAAGTGGTAATTTTCTTGAAAATAATTGATAAGTATGTATTCTTCTAGCCTAGTAATAAAGGCCGATGTCTGAAGCCATACTAAAATACCGCTGGTACTATCCTGTTACTGACATGATACCATGCCAGTTGCTACCCAGTACAAAGTAAAAAAAGGATCAATTTTGTTGCAGAGCATTTTGGTCCAACGATCATTTGACTCTCGAGATCATATTGGTCTGTCCATTCAGATCAATTTGATCTTATTTTTTTATTCAATTGTCAGACTAAACAAAATGGCTGCCAGTTCTTGGCGCCAGTGTCATAACGACATAACCTAAAAATTGTATCTAACTGCACGTAAGTGACAATTACAATTAATAGGTGATATTTTCTAATATGAGATTTCATTATTTTTTCAATTACACTGCACGATTAGAAACCATAAAAATCTTGCATATGAGCTAAAGTACTCTAAGAACGTCAGCCATCTTGGTTTGTCTTTATATATGATTCCTAATCAGATCACTGTGATCTCAAAAGTCAATCATTCACTCCGGTCGATTTAAATGCTCTTGAATCCGGTATGATTTTTGTTGCATATCAAAATGATATTGATTTCGGTATCATTTTGAACACTTTTTTTTTACTGTCTGGTGTACCAGTACTGCGGCAGCACAGAATATGTTATCATAGGAGATTTTTAGTACTGCTGTATTCTTTTTTCTGTGTTATTCGTAAGAAAAATGGTGATATTTGAAAACTTCCTAACTCGAAAAAAAAATCTGTTGGTACCTTTTATGTACCCTTTGTTATTTATATTCTAAAAATAAAACTATAAGTTGGAGCGCGCCTAGGGCGTGCGACGGTTGAATCTCATGCTTTGCGCTCGATAATAGGTTACCTCGCGCTCGAACATAATTACACCTCGCGCTTCACGCTCGGATATTTATTCTTTGCACTGAGAATGCTTGAAAAAAACTTTATCAAAAAGATCTTTTTTTGATGGAAGTATTTATATGCGTCTTCATATTCTGAATTGTCTACATAATTAAGTATAGTCAAACATTAAGTTTCTCAAAGCTCTGTAGGCTTTGAGGTACACATTCTCATCGTGACATTCGCGCTGCGCGCTCGATTTCCGACAAACATTTGTAAACAGGTTTTGTTGGATTTTTCTTCTCGTAACTTTCGTCGTTTTTCCACATATTTTTTTTATTTACAGACGGACAGACAGACAGACGCCATCGTGACAACCTGATTTTCGGATTCAGGGGGTCTCGAAACGTGGAGATCCGTTGAAAAAGTGTGATGTGAAATTTCCGACAATTCTAATACTTTCTCAATCATAAATGATGAGAATATAAAAATACAACGCAACAAAAACGAGCGAATTTGGATACGCATCCTTGCAAATACTTATATTGAAAATAAAAATAATAATATAAGGTAAGAGAAAAGAAAAAGAAGCTGAATTTCAGATCATCGTTTTTTTCTTTCTTCTCTTTTGATTTACTTCTATGTTTTTTAATCATAAGCAAAAAATATTTTCACAAATGTATTAAAGTTTTAGTGGCTAACATCCTTAATGAGTTAACGTTTAACTGGCACTATGGGCAAAGAATGCCCCAAAAATTTTTGAGCTCCAATTAACACTACTAAATTGGATAAAATGGACCAAGTGTCATCTGACATAAATGAAACTAATAGATATAAAACCGATTAAACTTTTCTTTAAATATCTTAAAGTACATCAAATAATTTTTGTATGCAAAAATATTTAATACGATATTTAATACTCGTACTGGCTGCGAAAAGCACGTTTGAAAACTGGGCGTTACAAATACCTGTTGGCCCCTTTACGTAACAAAAAGGAGTTTTGCCAGTTAAGGGTAAATAAAAGTGAATTGTAATAGATTTTACACATATCATAACCCATGCTACAGGTCCGAAACGCTACTATGTACCATTGAAAATTCAAACTTTCTTTTTCAAAAAATATTTTATATATCCCAAAACAAAATTATATCCTTCGAAGACGTATGTCAAACGTTTCAGTTCAATATATTATTATATTATTATTAAATAAAGAGAATCTCTTGACCCACTCGCACTTCTGGAAATGTTACACTACCGACAGAAAGTTTGGGTACATTTCCTTTGGCAATTTAAAAGTTTATACTTTATTTCAAAGAAGAATATCTGTGCAGAAACTAAATTTACGACTTCGAGAGTAGAATAAATTGAAAGGTTAAAAAATTTCTCATCGAATCAGCCTTCGGTGAAATCACTTTGATGAACGAGTCAAAAAATATTTAGTTTGAAAGTGAAAACTTTTTTTGGATGAATGAACATTTTTAAACCTTGATTTCAACTCCTTGCCAAAGATAGAAAAGTGTTCCTAAAAATTTGAAAAAATCATAAAATCAAGAGTAAATCCTACTTTTAAAATTAAAATCAAGAGCGCGATGCAGTATTATGTAGTTGCGGCATATGTAGAAAAAATAGTTAGTCTATCAATAAAAATTTTTGATAAGTCAAAAGTCTAAGATTAGTCATTACTCTTCATTGGTTAGAAGATGCAACATCAGATTCTTTTATGTTTTATTGTATAATTGACTAATTGAATCTAAATTTAAACATTTTTGGGGTTTAGAAAAGAATTAAACTTAAAATTTTAAAATGTTGATTTTGCTTAAAAAACTTGTGAATTTGAAGTTATATCTATTTTGGACAAAAACCAAAATTTACATTACGAGCTACATTGAAACCCGGTGTATGATACGAAGTAACACTTATGAGTACACAACAATATTCTTTACTTGAAATTGATTGTGAAATTAATTGGATTAAAGGTGTTCGATGCCCTCAACTCGAATCAAAGAAAACCTTTTCAAATTCGGCAATTCAAATGTCTTTTGAATCGGCATTCGACGTCCTCAGATCGAATCTAATGAATTCCGATTCGAAGTGACTATGTATATATATATTTATTTCTCGCTGTGCCAGTATCGTGAAGGTTTGTTTCTTTGGATGTAAAAATACTCTTCTAGGTTTTTTCAGACTAAAATCAGAACTTTAAATGAGAATGCGTGTTATTTGTGTAGATATAAACAGAGACCAGGTGCGAATTTTCCATTGGGCCATAGTCGGGCCAACTTTCTCGGAGTTGGGCTAACTTTGCCAACCAGGCATTGGCCAACATACCGAAATGATAGCTATGGCCCAACTCTGTTTGCCGACTATTGACTACCATGGTTGGCCCAACCATGACTACTAGAAGTCGGCCCAACGGCGAAATTATAACTTTGAACCGACCATGTCAGCCGAATATTGGTACAATATCCATTACCAAAATCGGGCTAACTATGGCAATTACACGGAAAAAAATATCTATTAAATTTTATATAACTAATCTTATAGTAGAGAATACGATGGGTAGTTTAATAAATATAATACAATTGCTACACTGCTTATAATCGCACGCTATGAAAATTTTTATTCGCCTTGGGGTTCGAACCCTAAAAGTTTCGCATTCCTAATTCCTAACGCCTAAATCCTCTCGGCTAACCTAGCTGTAAGTATTACAAACAAAATTTGAAATATAACCGACAGCTGTGCATGGTCGTCTGCAAATTTCTGTGAACCATTCTATGAGAAATATTGCTACGCTCATAATAATATATGTAATAAGATTTCAGATTTTTAAAATATTCCAAATTATTATTGAATATTTTATTTGATTAAACAAGATTTTAAAAAAATCAATGTATATATATATATATATATATATAAATTTGTCATAAGGACAACCGCAGGATTTCGCCGGGAGCGAGTACTAATCTGGAAAATTTGCACCCGCTCCCAGTGAAATCACGATAAAATTTCAGCCACAACCACGACTCACAACCGTGAGATAGGTGGTTGTAGCCTGTAACGATATCAATAAGACGATCCAGCAAAAGCCTCGTGCACCCTAAGAACACGGAGCGACCCAAGGACTACCGCCTTCTGCATTTTTCCCGCAAGTGTTTTGGCATATTGTTGACATGCAGCGATGATTTTTAGGCCATTAGCGAGTGAAAGCTTAGTACCTCCAAGATAGCCGATGATAAGGACGTTTAGTCTAACAGAGTATTCCGGGTACAATCGTTGCAACTCCCCTATAGGGTCTCGATACCTCTCTTTCTTTTCATTCTCCTTGGCTATGATGTTTTTGTCAGCTGGTGCCGAAAAATCGATAACCGACATGGTTCGCGTCTCGAAGTCAAAAAGAACCATGTCAGGCCTCGAGTGAGCAACAGGCACAATTGTCGAGAATATAAAGTTTCAGTATATGCGGCACTTCCCATTCTCGACAATTGACTCGATTTTCCTAGAAGCCGTATTGTGCCGCTTAATGCCACATTGTGCCTTTGAGTGTACGTCGTTCCCGCGTGAGTTGGACAACTAGATAGTATGTGAGCTAAATGCTCGGAGTGTGCATGGCACGCCCTGTAGCTATCATCAGGAATGTCTTGGCTCAAAATGTGGCGATGGTATGTTAAGGTGGAAATGACACCGTCTTGGCATGCAAAAATGAAACCCTCCGTACCAGACTTCAATCCGGGTGATTTAAGGAAAGCAAACGCTAGCTCACAAGACATTGACTGATCCTTCACATTTATGTGGAAGATACCGTGCATCCTCTTGTCGAGGAGCTATTCACGAAAGTTTTTCTCTTGTGCTTTCTTAATCCAGGCTTTCAGGAGTGAGTAATCGAGATAGATAAGATTTGATGCATTTTGCTCACCCCTAATACTGAAGTCAAGTCCGAGTGTTTCAGAAGCCTCCTCTACTTCTTTGTTCCGAAGCTTTCCTTTGCCCACTTCTTTGTGATTCCTGACCATTTTAAGAAGAGGGTCTCTTTCGTTTGCAACTCTATGTGCTGCATCCAGAATAATCCTGTTGTGAAGACATTCAAGACTCAATATTCCGCGACCCCCTTGACGGCGTGAGATGTACAGTCGCGGAACGGAAGACTTAAGATGCATGATTTTGTTCATGTGCATAACCTTTCTTGTCCCGATATCAAGAGATCTTAGCTCGTTCTTCGTTCATGGAACTACTCCAAATGAATGGAGTAGTACCGGGACGGCAAGCATGTCCGTTGCAGATACTTTGTTCCTCGCCGACAGTTCGGAAGACCAAATCTGTCTCTGAAACGTGACCTTGTTAGTTGTCACACGATTTTTGTCAGATGAGATAGTAAATCTGGTTTTTCCAAAGCAGCATCAATCTCTCTATGCACCCAACTATTTGCGGATGAACCTTTAAGATTTCCAAAAGACAGATTATAAGTCTATAGGATGTAGAATCGAAAGCTTTCCGATAATCAATCCAGCCCATCGATAGGTCACGCTGGTAGAATGCTGCATCTTTACAGACACATCTATCGATGAGCAGGTTCTCCCGACATCCGGATACGCCTTTCTTTGAGCCTCGTTGTTCATACATTTCTTGCCACACAGGTTCAATTGCCCGAACAATCCTATCATTTCGGATAGCTGTGAATATCTTATAAAACGTGTGCAGACAAGTTGTTGGCCTGTAGTTCTTCGGGTCAGCTAAGTTGCCTATTTTCGGCAGGAGTATTGTGCGCCCTTCCACCAACCACTCTGGAATCGGATCTTCCGACTTCAAATATGAGGTGAAAATACGGGCCAAATGTTGATGGGCTGAAGAAAACTTCTTCCATCAGAAGGTTTTGATACAATCTGGTCCCGGTGCGGAATAGTTCTTCATCCCTCTTAATACTTTTTTTCACCTCCTCGGTAGTGATGGGTGGGCATTTTTTATCAGGTATAATGAGGGCAACACATAACTCCTTGAAGCTATTTATATTTTCTGAGTCTTCGTCCAGTCTATGCTGAACTTCATAGACTTCTCTCCAAAATACTTCGACCTCCTCTGGTTTGGGTGGGTGTTCGACAGTAAGTGGAGGGACTTGGAAGAGTCGAGATGAGTCAGAGAGAAACTGTTGATTTTCTCTGACCCATCTCTTCCTCCGCTCTAGACTTCTCTTTGCGTCAGATAGTATCCGTATTCTCTCAACAATATGCTGCCTGATGGTCAGCAGCTTTGACTTGTTACGTGTGTGATAACGGGTCCGGAGTTCGCGCGCGAACTTTCGAACCTTGGCGGTAAAATTCCTGCGAGATGTGATGTAGTCAATCACACATTGAATTTGGGACGCGTACTGTCTTGCCCAGCCTATCTTTATGGCAAGTTGATGCATTCGTCTTTTGGTCTTATGATCAGCCGTTGGTTTTGTTTTACGGTTCGCATCG